>NC_139512.1:211837499-211997499 GCF_947247035.1 Vipera ursinii | reverse complement strand
GCCAGCAAGGAAGGTTACAAAGGCCGATCACATGACTATGGGTTGCTGCAACCATCATGCAAGCTTGTTATCAATTGCCCAAATCACAATCACTTGACTGCATGGGTAGTGCATTGGTCAGAACTTTAAGGGCTGGATGTAAGTACCATACATTCATTGCCCTTGCAATGTTGGCCACTGAATGAGTGGTCATTAAGCAAGGACTACTTATATGCTAAGCTATGGTATGCTATGGTATGCGAAGCGATGCAATGAGATGACAACTCCCTTTGTTTCTTCTTATCCTATTAGGTCAGATGGGAGGGGCATAGTGCAGGTTCTATAGATCAGGGATTATTGTCTAGTAGGATCCAGAAAGTATGTCTTTTTCATAAGTACACCCACTCTGTGAAATACCAAACTGCTCAAGATTCAGTTGATACTAACTACTCAAATTTTGAAATGCCTGGCAGCCATTTTATGTTTTAGTTGAGTGTCAAATTTATTTTTTAATCTTTTTCAGAATTATCTTTGTGAGATGAGTGGTCATGTGAATTGTTTAGATAGATAGATAGATAGATAGATAGATAGATAGATAGATAGATAGACAGATAGATAGATAGATAGATAGATAGATAGATAGATAGATAGGTCGGTCTAGTGGTTTAAGGCACCAGGCAAAAAGGCAGGAAACCGTGAGTCCTAACTCACCTTAAGCACAAAAGTTGTCTGGGTAACTTTGGGCCAGTCCCTCTCTGTCAATCCAAACAGCTCATAGGGTTGTTGCTGTGGGAAAATAGAAGGAGGAAGGAATATTATGTATGTTTACCCCCTTTAATTATTTATAAAAATAATTAAAGGGATATCCTTTAATTATTTATAAAAATAATTAAAGGGATATAAACAAAAAAAAAACTCTTTGTCTCATTTTATCAGTTAAATACTGATCATATAAATATTAAATTCATTATTGTACATACAATACACCCTTACCCATTAAATTAAAAAAAACACTTGACTTAATGACACTTGGTATATATTTCGTAAATATCTTCAATATTCTGATATTACCAGCTTAATAATTTGGCCTTATAATCCTATCTTTAAAAGGAAAGAGTGACAGCATAGCGTATTGGTATGTGGAAATGATCTTGGGGCACAGGAGGAAAACCCACAGCCTAGACAATGGTCTGATAACAAAATCTGAGTCTAAGCAGGGTAGAGAAAGCATCTTAGAAGTTTCCAGGTGAGTAAAAGTAAGGGGGTGGGGTGGGGAGACAGATACTTTCAGTCTTGCAAAATTTGATTATTGTAATCTTACAATAAAGGTAATGTTATGACTCATTGTTGGTGCTCTTGTCTAGACTATCTCAAAGGGCTGACACATAGCTAAAAGCACAAACATTTCCTGGTGACTGTCTCAACTTTTAAGTGAAATATATTGGATGATATTTTCACCAGCAAATATTAAGATAGGGCTCGCAACTTGGGAGTCCTCCTAGATTCACGGCTCACCTTGGAAGACCATATAGGAGCTGTGACTAGGGGGGCCTTCGCACAGGTTCGCCTGGTGCGTCAGTTGCGGCCCTATCTTAGCCGGGATGATCTATGCACGGTCACTCATGCGCTCGTGTCCTCCCGTCTGGACTACTGCAACGCTCTCTACATGGGGCTGCCCTTGAGGACCACCCGGAAGCTCCAACTGGTACAGAATGCAGCCGCGAGAGTGGTGTTGGGAGTCTCCCGATACTCCCACGTTACACCTCTGCTCCGTGAGCTGCATTGGTTGCCAGTTGTCTTCCGGGTGAGATTCAAGGTACTGGTAACGGTGTTTAAAGCACTCCATGGCATGGGGCCGGAGTACCTCAGGGAACATCTGCTGCCGGCATCAAGCTCCCTGCACCCTGTGCGTTCCCACAGAGAGGGCCTCCTCAGGGTGCCACCGATCAGAGAATGTCGATTGGTGGTCCCCAGGGGGAGATCCTTCTCTGTGGGCGCTCCGGAGCTGTGGAATCAGCTACCGGTAGAGCTCCGGATGGCGCCCGATCTTCGCTCCTTTCGTCGCGATCTCAAGACATTTCTGTTTGTACAAGCTGGCCTAGCCTGATGGGGATTGCTGGGGTTGTTTTATCTTTGGTCTTTTAATTTTTCTTGGGGTTTTTAGAACTGTATTTCTATTGTTTTTAAGTAGGGCAATTGTTTAATCTTTTTTTAATGTTTGTATTTGCTATTTTATTCTGCCCTGTGAACCGCCCTGAGTCCTCAGGGAGAAGGGCGGTATATAAATGTTATTAAATTAAATTAAATTAAATTAAAATGTACATTTCTCTGACACGGACCATATATGCATAATTTAGAAATAATTGCAAAAGTTAAATGGAAGAAAAACACATCCCAGCGTAAAAATGTGCAGGTAACTTACATGCAATATTCTCTCTGTTTGTCCAAGTGCTTACTAGGGATGGACATCTTTAAGGGTTGGCTCCTCCCTTGCTGTGTTCTTCTTATGCTCAAAGAGGGGTCTTCCATTTGGACTATAATTGACATCACGTTTTACCACTACCTCAGTTGGCAACAGATTGCCCAACTTTGTTTTTTATGGCTCTTTATCTAGTAATGCACCTAGGCGTATAACCTTCTTGTTTCTAGGACTTAGTCCTTGTGTTCATTCTTTTTCTCTAAACAGTAGCTGCTGACATTGTTATTGTCCAGTGCCAACACGTTTGAAGAAATGTGTTATCATTTGACTTTAAAAATTGCCAGGACAACTGGATATTTTTTAACCCTGTATCTTTACTAATGCGGCAACAATTGTATGTCATCATCTAAAACAGGGCTTTTCAACGGGTGGTACGTACCACCAGTGGTACTTTAGCACCTGGCAGGTGGTACACGACCTCTAGCCAAGGGTAGCGGGGGAGGGAACGAGCTAAAGTGGTGTTGCACAGGCCTGGAGTAGATCAGCTGCAGCTGCAGGGCTCAGCAGAAGCCCCAGGATCTGCATGCATGGCTACATGCGGATTGGAGCTTCCGGTGCACCCGGAAGAGAAGAGGAGGAGGAGGGTGGAGAGAGGAGAAGCTATAAAAGGAGCAAGTTTTGGCGGGAGAGGGAGAGGGGAAAAAAACACAGAGAAAGAGAGAAGAGGCTTTTTTTAGCGAAGCAGTGAGGAGAGAGTGAGCAAGCGGCCTTTGCGAGCAAAGTGTGAGTGAGTGAGTGAGAGAGAGAGAGAGAGAGAGAGAGGCTTTTGCGAGCAAAGTGTGAGTGAAAGAGCAATTAAGAGGCTTTTGCAAGCAAAGTGAGTGAATGAAAGAGTGAGTGAGGGGCTTTTGCGAGCAAAAAGTGAGTGAAAGAGCAAGTGAGGGGCTTTTGCAAGCAAAGGGTGAGGGGCAGCTTTTGAGAGCAAAGGGTGAGAGAAAAGGGGAAAGTGAGGGGGAGAAGGGAAAAAGAAAAGGCATTGACTTTGACTTCCTCTGTTGTGGTAGAAGGAAGCATTAACACTGGACTTCAACTTTTTACTTTTCCATAATATTATAAACAAGCCATTTCTATAACAACAAATGAATCTAACCTGTAAAGCCCCAAATCCCCCTTTTTTTAATCATCAAGTTTTTGACACCTTGCTAAGCACTGGTGGTACTCAAATATTGTCATGCTCTAAAAGTGGTACAGTCTGCGAAAAGGTTGAAAAGCCCTGATCTAAAATTCTCTTCCCTAGACATCTAGTAAAGCTATTGCCACATGTCTTTCATTAGATCTGTTACCCTGTTGTAAAGATTTGGAAGTGTTTCTTAGTTTCCACCAAAGGACTAGTAATGGTTTTGAATGAAAAAAATATTTTGTTTTCGGTCATAATACCACTGCAGCCAGGATTATTTGCCCATGTTTATGGTTTGGGTTTTTTTATTTTTATTTTGAATGCTCTAATAATCCAGAAATATTATTTTTTTTCTAAGATCTTTCTTGTGAATTTGTCTTTTTACAATACACTTCAAGTTTAGGGTTTTAAATCTATCATTTCTTCCATGTATCTAATGCCATTTATTTGAACAAGCAGCTGTTACAAAAGCAATACATTAGCTACAATGGAATGTGACTCTGCATGTACATGCTTTCACTTATACAGACTTAAAGGCTTCCATTTTGGGGCAACCAACAACCACAGAGGGGGAACCATGGAGTGGGACAGGGACATGGCTATTTGTGACCTTTTGTGTTTTGTCATTCAAAATGGCAGGAAATTTTCCTGCCAATATTCTGCAGTAAAAATTTGTGAAACTTTGAGATATTAGTTTGAGTAATGAAATGTCTGCAAGAAAACAGCCAAGCTCAGAGAGCGCTAAGGACCCTCCAGCTTCTCCTTAGAGACTGTAGCTAATGTTCATGCACAGAGTCACATTGCATTGTAGCTAATGTATTGCTTTTGTAACAGCTGCTTGTTCATATAAATGGCATTAGGTATATAGAAGGAAAGGGACGCGGTGGCTCCTTGGGTTAGGACACTGAGCTTGTTGATCAGAAGGTCAGCAGTTTGGTGGGTCGAATCCCGAGTGCCGCGTAGCAGAGTGAGCACCTGTTATTCGTCCCAGCTTCTGCCAACCTAGCAATTTGAAAGCACGTAAAAATGCAAGTAGAAAAATAGAGACCACTACGGTGGGAAGGTAACAGCATTCTGTGCACCTTTGGCATCTAGTCATGCCGGCCACATGACCACGGAGACGTCCTCGGACAAACACTGGCTCTTCGGCTTTGAAACAAAGATGAGCACCAGCCCCGAGAGTTGGAAACGACTAGCATGCATGTGCGGTGGAACCTTTAGCTTTACCTTATATAGAAGGAACAGTAGATTTCAAAGTCCTAAACTTGAGATATAGGAACTTAGAGCAGGGGTCCTCACTATTGGGCCATGAGGGGTTTACAACCGGGCCACAGAAATAGTTGGTGAGCACACTCACGCACAATTGTGTGAGTAGCAGGTAAGTATGAGTGTGCATGTTCCATTCAAAGTGAGTGGCAGGGGTGCATGCACACCGATCGTGCAAATGGGGTTACACATGCACACTTGCCAGCCATTTGTGTGGAACCATCTTTCTCGCCCCCCCCTCCCCTGCCTCCGCTGGTCTACAAAGCCAGAAATGTTGGGGAACTCTGACTTAGAGAACGCTGGAGCCTCAAGTTGAATAGCCCTGATAGCCTAGATTGTATTGCTTTTCCCGAACTAGGTTAGTTGTCCCTTTAAATAGGACTGTTCCTCAAAGTAATATCCAACTCTATTGTACGCAGTAGAGCCCTAGGGAAAATTCTCCTTGTTGGACACTGACAATATCATAAATGAAGGCCTAGCATGCAATGGATTAGTCCCCACCAAATGTCAGCTCACTCTAAAGAGAAGCTGGTGCTCTCTGTTTTCTTGCATTTGTTTCATTACCCAAACTAAGTAACATCTTCAGTGCTACCAGTAGTATCTGCAGGAAAATTGTTCCCATTTGCATGCTTTCTGAAGTGTTTGATGCCCATATGGGGTACCAATAAGGAAGAGTGTTTGTAGCTCAAGGTTGAAATGAGGGGTCTGTGAGCTTGGTGGGTTTCCTTGCAGACGTTTCATTACGCAAACTAGGTAACATCATCAGTGCTAACAAATCTTCGGAGAGTTTACTATGAAAAACCATTCCATGCATGCCACCAGCAACAGGAACACTTTCCGGCAACACCTATTATATACTATTCAACACTGCCATAGTTTGCAGAGAGAGGGACAATCACTTCCACGCCATACGCAGTTACACGAAAATACCTTTGGAGGTCTATTGATGCAAGCTGATCCTTGTTGTTTGCTCCACTCCATGTTTCAAATTTACAATGACAGTTTGGGTTTTACCGAACCTTTTCCCCCACATCCATGAGGGATTCAGATAGCCATGAGACCAGTATTCAGGAACGTGAAGACCAAGAAACTAAAGCAAATTGTAATACTGTAAAAGGAGGAGTTTAGCTTTACTAAAAGTGAGATCCTTCAGTAAGGGAAGTAAAGAAAAATCAATCCTATCAAATAACACGAGGAGAATAAAAAGACAGCACAAACGATATATTCATTTGTAAAGGTAACACTACTGTGGAATTGCTTGGCAGCCATATGTACCCTGAGGCTGTGACTGAAGTCAGACAAAAGCTCACAGTGAGTCTTTGCCCGCACTCTGTCCTCAATACAACACAACTCATTGTTCCAACACCGAGATGATAAAACAAAAGAGGCAATTTCCTCTTCCAAGTTCCACTGCGTGAAGTCGAGAGCATGTCTATCAAGCCATAGGTTTTTATTAAAAGGAATTATTTTACCCGTCTCTCTGCAGGAGATAGTGGCACTGATTGGCCAAAACACTGGGGTTACATTTGCTCCTAGTTAGGACAAAAAATAAATGTTCAGTGACAAGGATTCAGTTCTGGACCAATTCATTCTGACTTATACCAAAAGTCAAGGAGAATAAAAATGTCTTGTTCTGCTTCTGAATGATGTGCTGATTATTTTGATGAGTCTCCCAAGGAAAAGATATCAAGATCAATGTGAAATAGGCTGGACTGGATCTGGCAGAGGATTACATAAATTTGTTTGCCCACAGATTTTGGTGAATAACAGCCTGGCAATCAGAGAAGCAGCAATTGGGTATAAAGCCAGGACTATTATGCATGAGTTTAGGGATCTTTTGTACAGGTAGCCCTGGCGTAGGACCACAATGGAGCCCAAGATCTCTATTGCCAAGCGGGAGATTTGTTAAATGAATTTTGTCCCATTTTATGACCTTTCATGCCACAGTTGCCAAATGAATCACTGCAGTTGTTCAGTTAGTAACACGGTTGTTAAGTGGACCTGGTTTCCCCATTGACTTTGCTTGTCAGAAGGTCACAAAAAGGGGTCACATGACCCCCAGGACACTACAACTGTCATAAATATGAGTCAGTTGCCAAGTGTCTGAATTTTGATCATGTGACTGTGGGGACGCTGCAATGGTCGTAAGTGGGGAAAACAGTCATAAATCACTTTTTTCAGTGATGTTGTAACTTTGAGCAGTCAGTAAACGAACCATTGTAAGTTGAGGACTACCTGTATTGCCAAACATGTTCTTCTAAAGCTTAGGGTTCAATGGGCAATTCAGGGGAATGTGCAGCGGGCAGCAGATGAAGTCACATGGATTTTGATATCATTGTGCAAATGACAAGGATTAGATGAAATTTCGGACATGCTTGCTAGGCTAAAAGAGTTTGGTCTTCCAAGTAGGATAATTTTCTAACAGAAAACCATAACCTTTATCTTGAGAGAAAGAGGGTAATTTAAAATCATAGACTGTGGGGGTAGATGAGGACTTAGGAGACCTCTGGTTCAACTTTCTGGTCCAATGCAGGAATCCATTACTCCAGCATCTCTACTAGATGAGCATCCAATCATGGCTGAGGGCCATTGTTCCATAACTTTTTAGTCTAGGAATAATAATAATAAATAAAATAAAATAAAATAATAATAATAATAATAATAATAATAATAATAATAATAATAATAATAATAATAATAATAAAGTTGGAAGGGACCTTGGAGGTCATCTAGTCCAACCCCCTGCTCAGGCAGGAAACCCTATACCATTTCAGACAAATGGCTGTCCAGTCTCTTCTTAAAAACTTCCAGTGTTGGAGCATTCACAGCTTCTGGAGGCAGGTTGTTCCACTGGTTAATTGTTCTAACTGTCAGGAAGTTTCTCCTTAGTTCTAGGTTGCTTCTCTCCTTGATTAGTTTCCATCCATTGCTTCTTGTCCTGCTTTCAGGTGCTTTGGAGACTAGCTTGACTCCCTCTTCTTTGTGGCAGCCCCTGAAATATTGGAAGACTGCTATCAGGTCCCCCCTTATCCTCCTCTTCATTAAACTACACATACCCAATTCCAGCAACCGTTCTTCATATGTTTTAGCCTCCAGTCCCCTAATCATTTCTGTTGCTCTTCTCTGTACTCTTTCTGGAGTTTCAACATCTGGGAAGATGGTGCGGACATACTTTATGGTACAGATTTTCCCACCATATAACATAATTGATTACCCAATATGTACTTTGATTAGCAACAATTGCACAATTTTCCTAAAATGAAGAAACTATCTAATATCTAGATGCAGAATCCTATGAGTTTGGTTTTAAAACTAGTTTTCTGATTGAGTATCAAGAAATTTGATTTCCTTTGAAAGAGAGACGCCTAAGCTTTTCAAGTTTTTGTAACAGAGTGTTACAGTTATTAGTGTGTCTGTGAGAGAGAGTACACGTGCTGGGACTGTGATAGCTCTACACATTAGACTTGCCTGAGGACTAAAGTCAGCAAGTGGAGACTTGAGCTAAGAGGTAAGCAACAGTGGGTCCCATCAACAGCCTAAAAGTCCACCAAAAACATTGTTCAAAGGGATGTTAATAACTGTGTGAAGATGCTTGGCAACAGCTGTTTAGCATTAAAAGCTAAGGCCACCTTTCATTTCTGAGCACAGTTTCCTTCAATTAAGCCTGCGGTCTGTTTGCCACAGCACACACACACACCCAGCCCATGGAACAGTAGGATGCTGGTGCGAGTGTTCACAATCTTGTCTCAACACTAGGAAGCCACAGGAACATCAATTGGTCCTTCAGAGCTTCTTTCCCTGATGCTTGTAATGAAACAGATTTTATTGAACTAATCAGCAGGAACTCCTTAGTTTTGTTTTTGCAATTGATATTGTGTTTGTGGAGCCAAATGTAGAGAACTTTGATACCCAATACCTTGTGTGTGTTAATTTTGGCAGTGCAAAGAGATTCTATAGACGACTTGCTATGTTACTACCATTGCCACCCACATTTCTACTTCTCCCCGGGCTTTCTCCCCCTCCCCTCCTGGATGCTGGTCCTTCTGTACAATGCAGAAGTATTTCTTTTTCAATATGTTGTTCCCAGATTTCTCAGAGAGAGAGAGATTTTTTTAAAAAAAAAAATAAAAATGAAAAAGCCTCAGAGAACTGTATGACACTTCAGCAACATGAAACCTGATCTCCAAGTGTCTGAATGACCAGAAGTTTTCAAATAAAACACTTCTGAATTCATGTGATTGCTGCTGCAGCAGTGGGCCGATGAGATAGTCTGGGAAAGGCTAGAAGGCTGTCGCCAGGCATTGCAACAGGAATAGCAAACCAGGCCCAAAACAAATAAACTGGTGGTCAAAATGTGGCCATCTTCACAACTCTCCCAACCAATGGCCTTCCTTTCCTTGGCAGGAAGATGACTGAAGTACTAGATGAAGGCCTCCCAGGTTAATTAGACCTGACATTAGTTAACAGCAGCATTGACTAGACAGCAATTAATCAGAGGAACTCTTCAAACAGAAGGTGAAAACAAAAATAAGCAGGCAGCAACACTGTGATCCATTTACCTCAAAGATAAGACATCGCTCCAGGTGTCATCCTGAGGTGGAGGTCATTAATCTTGCTCTGTTTCTCCTTGGAAATTCGCCAATCCATCTTCCTTCACTCGTCCAGACAAAAGAGCAGTTGCCCTATAACAAAAGTGTCTTGCCGTGAGCTACGGAAAGTTAGAAAAATTAAAATCATCTATGGTGCCTTCTACCATCTGGAGAAAAATGTTACCCGGCCAAAATCATTTCAAGTCAGCAAAGATGCATTTCTGTTTGAATAAAAATGAGAAACAACTTTTTTGGTATTCAGAATAATACTGAATTTCTTAAAATAGAGTAAAAAAAACAGAGTAAAATCTGCATTTATACCGATTAGCCTAAGACCATATACCAAGAAAATTATGATATTGTTAAATTATATAAAAGCAGATGAAGGCCACAATGAGGCCACATCACTCATGTAGTCAGAAATCTTGCCATTATGTGCTGGAATTTTGACAGATCTGGTAGCATGGTCTCCATTTATTTGTAAAGTATATCAAATAGAAAAGACCTGGAAAAGTGAGAAACAAAGAAACTAATGTCTCTCATCCTAGATTACTTCACTGCACTCAGAAATGTTTTCTCCCCCAAAGACAGGCTTTGATTCTTAAAATTGCTTCAGTCTAGCAGAGTGCAATGACAAGTGAAAAGTAGGTTGGTGTATGTTTAATTAATTGAGCCCTTCATCTCGTGGCATGTAAGTTTAGGTGAGGCCTACATCTTTTATTTTGTCTGAAGGTGCAGATGTCAAGGCAAATGAGATTATATGCTTGCCTCAGCCTGTTTTTCTATATCAAAGCCCACCTAATAGGGAACAAGTGGAGCAGTCAAAATCTTCATTTTATGGTTGGAATCAGCAAGGTAGCCTTTCAATCCATTTACGTTTCTATTGGTTTTGGTTTTTTTGGAGTGGTGGTTGTTTTTATCTAATATTTATATTTTTATCTATATTTTATCCCAGAGGGGCTGGATAAAATCACTACAGACCGAGGGCTAAATTAGATGATATGTAAATGGCATTAATAACTTGTTTCATTTCCTAATTCACTATATTTAATTGTAAGCAGACTGTAACCTGATCCAAATTGGAATCCTGTGCAGAGGCAGAGGAAACCTAGTCTTTCTCCCTTTTGGGTTTTTAAATCATAAAATACGAGATTTCTAAACAGAGCATTAAACTCAGATCTGCTTTCTTTTTTTATCCAGCTAGGACAGGGGTGTCAAACTCAGTTTCAGTGAGGGCCACATCAGCATTGCGGTTGCCCTCAAGGGGCTGGGTGGGTGTGGCCTGGGTGGGCGTGGCCTACTGAGTGGGCGAGGCTAGAGTGCATATGGCCTACTGGGTGGGTGTGACCAACTCTACATCCTTCGCATCAAGGGTGCCTATGGGGGCCTGGGCAGGAGTGGGACAGATCTGAGGGTCTCTGGCAGAAGGAGGGTCTCTGGGCCAGGGCCAAGGCAGTGGGGGCCGTTCCCTCACTGTTTCCAGGGTGGCTTCGCGGGCCGCATGAAACCACTTTGCGGACTGGATCCGGCCCCCGGGCCTTGGGTTTGACATGTCTGAGCTAGGAGAACCAAGTTGGTGTAGCGATTGAGACACTAAGCTAGAAATAAAAAAAACCAGAAACAAAACCTTGTTTACTGGTCCTTCTTTAGGCACAAAGCCAGGTAGGTGAGCTTTGGCCATTCCCTCTCTTATCAGTCCTAGGAAGCAGGCAATGGCAAACCCTTTCCAAAATCTTGCCAAGAAAATTGCACTGGGACTGCAGCAAGACTTTTGAATGCACAGAGATGGAAAGACTTATAGATTCTCATCATGGAAGAATGGATGGTGAAGTTAATGGAACTGGCTGAGATGTCAAAATTAACTACCTTCATTAAATAAAAGAATTTGTCTAGCTTTATTTCTACGTGGACACCACTTTTGGACTTTTTGCTAGAATCCAAAAGAAATGCCACATTAATTTAAGGATTTGATGATCAGCAATGGTCCTATTTGTACAGAAATGTTTATGATTATAGGAATGCTGTGTATTATTTAATTTTAGCTCCAAAGGTTATTGTATTTTATAACTTGTAACAGTATCAGAGAAAGTTGGAAGTTACTTTTTTCCCCATTTCTGTTTATTTTTCCCCTTTCTTTACACCTTCCCTTCTCCTATTTTTTCCTTCTTAATTCTTTTTTCATTTTTTAAAAATCTTTTGATGACAGTTAATAAAGTATATTTAAAAAGAGAGAATTGCATGGACTAGTCATGGCAGCCACCTAGAGTCAAGAATGATTCAAGGCGCTCTCTCTCGCTCTCTCTCAATCTCTCTCTCCCTCTCTCTCACACACATACACACACACAGTTCACTTGTGTAATGCATCAGTACACTTGAATAAAAGAACATAATACACCACCCCATTCTACATGAAGAGGCCAATCCAATAGATCCCTTAAATCAGGGTTCTTCAAACTTGGCCCTTTTATGACTTGTGGACTTCAACTCCCAGAATTCCTCAGCCAGTGTGACTGGCTGAGGAATTCTGGGAGTTGAAGTCCACAAGTCATAAAAGGGCCAGGTTTGAAGAACCCTGCCTTAAATGTACGTCAGATGCCCTGTTCCCCCCTCCACAGGGAAGAGCAGCAAGCTGGGTGAGGAAAACTGGGCAATTGCGCAACAAATTCTGGTCTCTTCTTCAACAGCTTCTGGGGCTCCTGACACCCCATACATCACTCTGCTTAGAGACAGAGCTGGTTGTCTCAGGGACTGTTTGTACTCACAACCTTACCCCCTTGGGACCAAATATCTTGCTGTCCTTTTTGGTCTCAGCCCAGCAGCAGATAACAATTGTATGTTTTGCCTCATAATATAAACCTCACCTCCCTCAGGAACTAAAAAAAGTCTAAATTATTAAAATATACGGTGAGCATTTCTCTGTTAGCTTCATGTAGTGAGCAACACAATTTTGATATAAGCCAGCACAAAAGACTATTCTGTTCAAATAGCAAATAGGCTTAAATAGCTTTAACCTAGTGACCCCTTTCAAATAACACTACAGCAAATCACAATTAAGTAAATGCCTCTTGAGAGTTTAGATTGGGCTTGACTGTCCACATATTTGTGGGGAAGGAGTAGGTGAAGCTTTAATTATAACAGGAACATTGTTTCCAAATTTTATTATGAATGTATCCCGAAGGTAAATGCATTCTTAAAGAAACAAAAAGCTGTAAATGTCGCTAATGCTGCTACAAGAAAATGCATGAGAAGGCAAGCCAGAAATAAAGCAAAGAAAATGTAGCCACAGAAACAAAGAAGAATGTTTTTTAAGTCGCTGCACTCTGAAATACGTGGCAGAATGAAGCTAAATTATTTCATGGAAAACATGACAATGAAAAGATTTTCATTGAGTATAGTACCATACAACTTGTACTTGTATAAAATGGGTAATGTGGGCCTAATTTTCTGAACTGCTTTTTAAGAAAATTATTATAAGGAATTGTGTGTCCAATGTTTGTGTGTTTGTTTTTTGAGACAGAGCAAAACCTCTGCTACGGTACAGGAAATGCAATTTTGCTGGACATTGTGATGCTTACTTCTGAGAAAACATAGCAGTGTGTTTCCTTTAACTGCACTGTACAGGATCCTTGGCCTGTTAGAAACAGTTTTATATGTATGCAAAACTGTCAAATAATATTCCTTAGTAGATCCAGAATGGGGGAAAAATAGGTAAAAAAATCATTGGGGGCAGAGTACAAGCATCATTTGTCTTCTCTGTCAAGAAATGCTTATCCAGCTAATAATGCTAAACAGTGCTTTATAATAATTATACTAGTTAAGACTGTATTTACATTGTCTTATTTCATTTAATACTGTTGTTTGGGGCAATGGTATGTTTCCAGATAAAAATCCCCATGATACAAATCAAGGACTGGGAACTTTTTTTAAATCAGGGAAATGATGATGATGATGATGATGATGATGATGGTACAGTAGAGGGCTGAAGAGGATCTGACAGTGACAGATTAAAAGTTTAAAATGAGCTGGGGACTCTTTTTTGCCTTTCCCTAATGGGATGGACTTACATTTCTATCATAATCTCTCTCTCTCTCTCTCTCTCTCTCTCTCTCTCTCTCTCTCTCTGTGTGTGTGTGTGTGTGTGTGTGTGTGTGTGCATAAGCATGTGTGCATTCATTCATTCATTCATCTGCCACTAAATTGTACCTACAAAACTGTGAGGTTCTGGAGTGGCAGAAAAGCTCCAACAACATGATTGTGTGTTATCCAACATTTTCACATTTTTCACATTTCTCTTCATTCATTCATTGATTCTCCTCCAAAAATAAACTTTTCCCAAGAAAGCTAGAGAAACTGCATGATGGATAGATCCATAGGTTTTATGCTCTCTCTAAAAATTTCTCTTGCATGGTTTGCATTTATCATCCATTTTTATGATGTTTAGATTGGTCTTCAAAAATCACATGGTTTGTCTGAATCACATGTGAAGTTACTATTGAAATTTATTTATTTGTTTGTTTGTTTGTTTGTTTATTATGCCCATCTCACTCCTGCAACTCTGGGTGGCTTGCAATAAAATGCTGAGTTGAGAGCAAAGCTTTCCTTAATGTCTGCAGTACTGGAGACGAAGCCAATTCATAGCATCCTTTGTTTAGGTAACTTTCATCTGTACTTCTTAGTCTCTTTTCTGTATTCTTAATGAATATGTGGACATGGGACACATGTTTCCATCTGCAGAATCAGTCAACCATTTGTGCAACAGTATCAGGCTTCCAAAATCCCACATGACCTTAGGGTCTGTCCACAGATACTCAATTTTTTAAAAAAATAGTTGATTAGTTTCTCAAGTAGGAGAGGCTCTTTAAATTATAAATTATCTTATATTCCCCAGGCAGTCATTTGTAACAAATCCATCAGAACACAACTGGTGAAGCCTCTGGCAAATTTGCAACCCAGCCAAGATTTCCTGCTGTGTTTTCGCATTTATTTTACAAGCATTTTAATCAAAACTGTCGTGTACATGTCATTCCAACTATTCAAAAGTGGAGGATCTCCTCAATAAGTTATGAGAACATTCAGAAACTTGGATATGCTCTGGGGAATGACATTCAGTGCTACATTTAGATAATCCTAGATTCTGGTTTCAAGATCTTATCGGGCATTTTTTTTTTGATGATAATGCATGTAATGTCTCTTACTTCAACAGTGTAGCAAGCCAGCCAAGCTATGTTTGAGGATTCTCTTCATTGTGCTGAGTGCAGCCCTCAATACCTCCTCCCATATCCTTTCCTGGTGACAACATTGGGAAGCTTGCCATTCTTGCATTTCATATATCTATGCTTGCTGCTGTTTTCCTACTATTAATTCTCAAGCAATCCAATTCTAAATGAAGCCCTATTGAGGTGGTATTATTTTCATGCAGTTGAGATTGTATGGAGACAAAAGATGTACAGATTATACACCAAACATTATTTTGCATTTCTTTTTGTCTGACCATTGGGGGCATGTCTAATAGAGAATGCTCCTACTAAACACATAGACATTCTCTCCGTGAATGAGATACTTGATACAGTTGGATCTGTTGCAGCTCATCCTTTCTCTCCTTCCATTCTGCCTTAATCACATGGAAAAAATAATCCTAGTTTCAGATTCCAAATCCTTTCCTCCAAAGAAATCTGCTCCACAAATTCTACACTTTATGGAGCTTTACTGAACTTTACTGAAGAAGAAAGAAATGAACCAATTTTAACCATTAATGAATGAAAGTGCTATAATTGTTTTGAAGACTATGTACAACTACAAAAGCAGGGAATAGATAATAAATACTTTTAAAGGCAGAGCAGCAAATGAAAACAAAATGCCACAATAAATTGCATTTGAAAACGTACGTGGATTCTAAAAGCATTTTGAGAATCTTGTCAGCAACTGCTGTGAAATAGATTTCAAGTTTATTTTTCTGGGGCAATAAGCTAAAAAGAATGGTGGTCTCTTGAATATTTTTTTATTCAGCATCATGAAGGTTTGGCTATGTTACAAATAAAAATATATAAGTAATCATAGGCCTGTATGATTCTGATGACACAGACCAGAGCATTTTCCTCTTGGGCAGGGAAGTAGCACGCAGGTCTCTTGTAAATTAAAGAGTTGCTCCCATGTGCTGTATAAAAATTAGGAGAGAATCAGTTAGAAGCAGGAGAGGAAGAAATAACATATATATGAGGCTTCAAGACTAGAGCCCACCAACATGGTTAAAACAGTATTGTGATTCAGGCAATCCTGACAATCATATATGGCTTGTATGCTAGTGATCCTGCAAATGCTCCTCTTGTGAACCAATTGCTCTCATTCCATGATAGCCTCAAAACATGACAGATAGGAAGCCTGACCCGAGAGGGTTCAAGTCTAAGTATGGGTATTTATTCTATAACTCCGTATCAAATAGTGCTACGAAAACCACTCTTGAAGCATTGTGAGTTGCTTTTTTCATTCAAAGAGACAATGCCAGAATGAAGCTAAGGAATGAGATTCACTTTACAAATATGCTGTGGCTTTTATAACGTGATTCTACTTTTGGTGCTCCTCTTGCTAACTGTGAATGGAAGGAAAAAAAATAAAGGCAAGAGAAAGGCAGTAAGGTCAGATTCCAGATCTGGCAAATTTTGAATAAAAGTTATCTGAACCATCTAGTAAAGGTGTGATATCAAAGAATTATAAACTGGCAGTTTAGGAGACAATCTTGAATGCTTTCAAAGGTGTCCCAAGAATTATGGTTAGTTGGCAAAGACCAGCCATATAAACTTCGGCATGTTTCATCTAGAAAGAATGCTAATTTTATGAGTGTTTCTCTCAGCAAAAGGGAGATTTTAAATAGCTCTGTAAATGTAAGCAACCTTTTTTAAAAGGAAAAAGAAAGATTCATGGAACTTTTCATTTATTTTCATAGATATTTATTCTTCAAGTAATATTAGCATATAACATATTATTCGAATGAACCTTTATTGTCAAAGTACAACCATGTATACATTGGGATTAGCTGAGCCTCCCTTCGTGCTCCCACCCCCCCCCCCAACTCACAGTGACAATAAACCTCCATCTTATTACACCATGTGAACTAATTGCACAACACACCGGCCTCGCAAGTCAATTCTGCATATTAAGGTTTAGATCATAATTTGATGGATCTTTGTTAAAATTATCTTACGCTTTCTTCCTTTCCTTATTAGAGGCACTTTCCTTTTATATCAGACATGTCAAACACAAGGCCCGGGGGCCGGATCCGGCCCACGAAGTGGTTTCATGCGGCCCACGAAGCCATCCTGGAAACAGTGAGGGAACGGCCCCCACTGCCTTGGCCCTGGCCCAGAGACCCTCCTCCTGCCAGAGACCCTCAGATCTGTCCCACTCCTGCCCAGGCCCCCATAGGCACCCTTGATGCCAACGATGTAGAGCTGGCCATGCCCACCCAGTAGGCTATACGCACTCTAGCCACGCCCACCCAGTAGGCCACGCCCACCCTGGCCATACCCACCCGGCCCCTTGAGGGCAACTGCAATGCTGATGCGGCCCTCAATGAAATTGAGTTTGACACCCCTGTTTTATATGGTGAAGGTATACAGCCTTAGGCAAAATGTCCTTCCCTATTTTTTGTGTGAAATTTCTCCAATACTGGATCCCTCTTGATGGAGGCCAGCTAGTAATGCTTAAATTAGAATTTCCCTTTCTTTGCTGTTGTAATTATTCCCTGCACCCAGGGAAGGAATAGGAGAAATATATTGAATTACAATGAAGCGAATAAAGATTATCTTCAATTTCATCAATAGATTATAGGTTAAACTTCCTACTTTAGATCAGACATTAAAATAAGCTTAAATCATTGCCAACTGGGTCTGACCTCTTGTCTCAAAAAGTCCAGATCCTTATTCAGCTCCATAATAAATTTTAATGGGGGGTGGGAGAAGAAAGGAAAATAAGTTATTTTGGTAATAAATACAATACATTTGCCTTTTAGATAAGAGCGTGATGCTGACAAACTTAAAGACCTCTCTTAGTTCCTATTAAATGAGAATCCATGATTCAAACTGTAGAATGCAAACATTTGGTGGTCAAAATAATAAATTTGGGTTAAAACCCTTGAGAAGGGGAATCCTATTGGATTGATGGGCACTCTCCCAGAACGGTACACTACATGTTCCAAGGCTAAGCCATCAGAATCAATCATATCTGGTCTGCTCATTAGTCATGAATTACAGGAAGATGAATTACAAGGAATCCCCAATCTAACACACAACCTGCTGTGCATAGTCCAATGTTCCAATGGCAAGGAACATTTATTATGCTCACAAACACATTTGTGGAAGCACATATACTTTGTTAAGGGAAGCCGGATGCTAAATGCATTGGATTATTTGGTTTCCATAGAGAGGTCCTCAAGGCCTAATTGGGATTAAAGCACTCATTTCTCACTGAGCCCAGAACATCCATCACTGAAGTATCTCAACTTGCTCCCTTCCCCAGCATGCCTCCATGCAACCTAACTCAAGAGCTGCCTCAGTCTTCTGTTAGTTGATTGCATTTTGTTCCATCGCATTTTAATTGCGTATTGCCAAACTTAAAAATGAAAACAAAGAAGTAACCTTAAAGATGTGTGGAAAAAACTAGCAGAAGTGTGTGTGTGTGGGGGGGGGGGGGTTAGCAAGATTCTGAGCCAAACACATCTTAGCACATGGTTTACATTACTGCGTATGAAGGCTTTTTAGACCACCATAAAATGCAGGTGGAAGTGTGAATCTGGGAGCCATTGAAGTCCAAATGCTGAGCCTCAAACTTTCCCAGTGTATCACAATTACAGAAACATCTGTGCTTAAATAACTTTGTGTGTTGATCTGCTGTGAAAGTGTAGTGCTCAGCAGCCCTCCACATTTCTAATTTCTTTCCTGGTCACAGGGTGGTCTTGCAGAAAACAGCAACCCCAGCGGCTTCAGAGCCTCCACGGGTTCAGATGCCTTGGACTCTGTTATCCGTGCATGGTTATTTACAGAGAAGGAGAATAACACTGAAAAATGCAGTAGCAATACACAGCTGAAATCTATAAAAGGCTGAGGGCAAGTTACAGTCACCTCTTCTGTTACTGTCATTTCATATTAATTTCATAGTACCATAATGCTAGCTCGGTTACTCTGCTCCTCAAGAGGATTGTTCATTTCTTCCTCAGCTTCCATTTTCAGTAGCTAAGAATCAATGCCCTGCTCCATCTGTGAAGCTCTTACAAATCCACTAAACTGGCTTTTCTGTGAAGTTTATCCATTTGTGAAGAAAGGGTCTATTGTGTCTGAACAAGGGGACTTCCAGAATGAATGTGTTCTAAAATCTAAAATCTCTCACATAGATGGGAGAGTCAACCTATTCTCCAAAGCACCTGAACGCAGAACAAGGAGCAATGGTTGGAAACTAATCAAGAAAAGAATCAACCTAGAAATAAGGAGATCTATAGATAGATATAGATATAGATAGATCTATCTATCTATCTATCTATCTATCTATCTATCTATCTATCTATCTATCTATCTATCTATCTATCTATCTATCTCTATCTATCTATCTATCTATCTATCTATCTATCTATCTATCTATCTATCTATCTATCTATCTATCTATCTATCTATCTTTCTATCTATCTATCTATCTATCTATCTATCTATCTATCTATCTATCTATCTATCTATCTATGTTAAATGTTTGTTAAGCATTCAGAATACACTTGCTTGGTCCCAGACACGGGACAAATCTTATTTCCTGTTTCAGCCTATATGAGCGTTCTATGACAAAAAAAACCCTGCATATATGTATACATATACATACACACACACTACTTTGAAAATATATATATATCTACAGTATCCCTACACATACATAACACATATATACACATGCTATATACATATATATATATATATATATATATATACATATGTATACAAACACATGTGTGTATAGCATGTGTATATGTGTGTTGTGTATGTGTAGGGATAGATATATACTTTCTTTTGAGAGCAGGCAACAATTTCATTTTTATTGTGGGCCACAGAACACATGTGCTCACAGTAAAAAATGGCAATAAAGATTATCTTATCTTGCCTTGTCTTGCCTTGCCTTGCCTTGCCTTATCTTTCTTACCTTATCTTGGGAATCAGGTCAACTTCATCAAACATTCCTCCATAGTGGGTAAAGTTGAATCTTTCCCTCTCTGTGCATTAATAATCTCCATTTAGTAATCAAATATTGAAATAAGAGAACCCAGAACCATTTAGTCTTAGCAGAATTGAGCTTCAACCTGTTCTTTCCAATCAGATCCTTACAGCTGCAAAACACTGGGATATAACTTCCCTTGAAGATCCAAGGACAAAGCATATTGATGATACTTCATCCTGTACTAACAGATGATTTTACTCAGTAATTTCTTGTAGAAATTGAAAAAGAGAGAGGAGAGGGCTTTGACTGCTTCTTTATCACCTTATTGATTGGGACTAGTATTGGATGGAGGAGAAGAACCATTGCAAAATGGTGCCTGGAAATTCCTAAACCTCTCAACTAGTCTAGAAGGATACTATGGTTGATGGTAGGAAAGGCTGCTGAGGAATACCAGGATGGATGCATCACCTCTATTTCAAGCTCACTGCAGGTAATCAACAGACATGACCAAAACCATCTCAGTATGAATTTTGACTGGGAAGAGTCCAGATCATCTACTTTGTCCATGGCCCTCTGAAGCTGGAGGCTTACCACTTTCTCAACAACCTTCCCTAGAAGTAGAAAGTTGAAGACTAGGTGAAAATTTTCCAGATTGTCCTAAGATGGCCTCTTGAGAAGGGGGCACATAACTGCCTCTTTCAGAGCCAGTGGAATCACCTCCTTTCTCAGAGACATTTAATATTGCATGGATCCATCCACATGCTCCCTTCCTAGTGGCCTTGTCCAACCAGGATGGGCATGGTTCTAATATACAGGGGTCCAGGACTACAGTTCCAAGGACCCTGTTCATTTCCTCCAGACTATCAGGGAGCAAACGTATCCCAGATAACATCACAAGATTGTGCATCAATCAGCTCTACAGGCTGGGGAAAACTGATAAGAATTTATTTGCCATTTTCTCCTTTCAGCTTAAATGGCAGCAAAAAGTATGAAAGGATCATGGAGGTTCTGTGCCAATTGTTCCACCAGTGTTCATTGTGAGCAAGGAAGAGCTTGGACTTGATGAGTTCTAAGATCTTTCCAAATTCTGATTCTATGCCCACTGGGTATTGTTTGCTCATGTAAATGGAAACCACACATTTTCAAAGACCCAGCCAGTGAAAGGACAGCAATTGGAAGTTGCCTTCCCAGCACAAATGAAAGGGATAAAAAGCAGTAGAATCCACCATCAAGATAGATCATCTGATCAGCATTACTGCCAAAGTTTGAAATCTAGGAATTTCCTAATTTCTTAAGCAGGTTTCTAGCATGTACCAGCTTAAGACCATCATCTGGAATTGCTCTTACTTAAAGCAAACTTATTGGTGTGAAATTATTCGCAGATATTGATTGTAGTGTGAGAATCCTACCCCTTAATCTATAGGATTTTTCAGTACTAACATTTGATTCCTCCATTTACAGTAGATGAGAGAAGAGTAATGCACGCCTCTATGGATAAATAAGTCACACCAAGAGTTGTCCACACGGTTTCTCTTCCCTCCAAAAAACTCCACAAAAGGCCAGTAGATTTATGATGTTGTAAAAACAACACTCATCGGGAGTAACATTCCTCTTCCCAGTGATTTCATTCATCTGACTACAAAGTGAGTTGTGATAAACATTTGTGTAAAAGGAATTGTGGGGACGGGGAGAGAGCATTCACCTAGCAGGGATTTAGGCAAGTCCCTGGGAGCACACTGCCACTTGGACTCTTCTCCCAGATAGTCCGGCTCACACATGCTGCTCCAAACTCTCCACCGTGCTGCTCAGAACAAACACTGGATATGATGGACAAACACGGCAAGGCCAGATGTATCCATTATAGCCAGCATGAGTTTTTATCCCCCCCCTTCAGCCCCCCCACCCCCTTCCTATACGTTTGATCATAAGGAGTGTTGTCGCTTCTGAGGCTCCAAGTGTCTCCGGCAGAGACACAGCAGTAGGATGTGAGTACAAAAGGAAGAATCTCTGGGAGATGGGCTAGGGCCAAAGGTTCATTAACCATGGCTAAGGCCCTCGCTTGGACCACTTAAAAGCTGAGCATATATTTCAGAAATTAGATTTTGCTCTCCTTTCTTCCGTTTCTCTTTCTGTTCTGACAAAGAGTTCCATTTTCCCTGGTTTCTTTTCACACCCAGAGACAATAAATGGCAGCATGGGAATCAGAGGCTGGCCGTGGCTTTTTACACCCTATGACATTCGGCTTCTTCCGATTGTTTTTTAGGAAACATTCTTAAATAGGCAGGGAGTCCATGAACATCACAAGGTCATTTTAGCATTGCTCTTTTTCTCCCCCCTTGTTCACAAACATTCCCCTTTGCAAACGGTTTAGAGCCCTCCGGAGTATTTACACAGCTTTGTGGAAAATGTTTTATTAATACATTTTTGCTGTCATTGTTGTTTTTAAATTTAGATTGGTAGGTTCATAATTCTACCTTTCAACTGTCCCAGATACCCCAGGCTCGTCATATTGGCAATCTGGTCCTTTTGGGGATAACAGAATTCCCTCTTATTTTTTCCCCTCTAATTACTAAACAGGGGAGTAGTAATAATAGTGAAAGTACTGGTTATTCTCATTCTAACCCACTAATGATGGTGATAATGATGGTGGTGGTGATTTGGGGACGGGATTCACTTCAATTAAATTTCTAACAAAGAGTTCATGAGCTAAAGAAACTCCTATTTCTATAAAGTGGAGTAGAGCACTAGTTTGTTCGTTTTCCTCACAGAAATGAGCTTCTATGCATCTTTATTCATAGATAATATATTTTTCTGAAAATTTGTTGTAATCGTGAAACATTTTGCCCTCAGAGTTGAGGGAAAACCCCAGTCTCTTGGCCTTCCACTAAGAGATCAAAACTTGGCTGTCTTGCATGGAGGGGGGGACACAGGGCCCACACAGACTTGGGGCTGGCTAGCCCCATGAATCCCCCCCCCCGCTGCCTGTATTTACAACCCCAATCCCCCATCTTGGAACTCTTCACCTTCTGAAATGTTTATAATGTTTTTATAATTTAAAAACTTTTAATCCTAAATTATTATCATTTTAATGTTTAATTTTATTGATAATATTGCACACTGCCCAGAGCCCTTCTCTGAGGGAGGAATATGGTTAAGAAATGTGTGTGTGTGAGAGTGTGTGTGTGTCTTGAATGTTTTTTGATGCATGGTGTGTGTGTGTGTACAAATAAAATATACTCTCATTTTAAATAAAAGAAAAGATTATAATACAACAACAAATAACAGCAACAACAAGCACAGAATACTGCTGAGGCATTTTTAAAAGAGGGAAATTAATATATATATCCATCCATCCATCTACCTTTGTGCAGTATATTTATATACAATGTATCATTTTTGAAGAAAGTTATTTCTAAAAAAAAGAAAAAAACCCAGCATGCATAGAAGCCATTTTCTCGGAGGGAAATCCTGACTACGATTGGGATAATGATTATTTCCCAGCAGAAACTGATGAGACCTCCCATGCCAATTGTCCCAATCTTTCTTCCCAAAAATTACAGAATACAGAATATCAGAATTGGAGGTCATCTAGTCCAACCCCTTCTCAGGCAGCGCTACACCATTTCAGACAAACAGTTGTTCAATCTCTTCTTTAAAACTTCCAGTGTTGGAAGTTTCACATTCGCAACAAAGTGTCAATGGTCTTCAGGATTATTATGATTATTATCACGAATTATTATTTATTATTATTGTTGGTCACATGGTCAGCCAGATGTTCAGACTGGATTTGGCCCAAGGACCTGGGATAGGCAGATGTGGATACTTAATAATATTAAAGATATTGTCACAGGATCTAAGCTGTTCCAAGCAAAGCTGCCTTTTTCAATTGACTAATGGTGAATTTGCCAGTGCTGATGGTGTTCAAGTGGTGCTCCAGTTGATGTGGGATTGCACCCAAGGCATCTATCACTATTGGTGCCATCTTTGCTTTCTTTATATTCAATATTATATTCATTATATTTATTTATTTATTTATTTATTTATTTATTTATTTATTTATTTATTTATTTATTTATTTAATTAGATTTATATACCGCCCTTTCCCAGAGGACTCAGGGCGGTTTACAGGGCATTTTAAAATCATATCAATATAAAATACAAAGTTAAAAGACAATTAAAAAGATTAAATTATCCCTGAAAATAGAAGCCCAGTTAAAATTCTCAGCCTGGGTCAGAGAGCTCAAAGAGCCAAGTCTTCAGGTCCCGGCGGAATGAGCGTAGGTCAGGGGCAGTCCTCAGCTCCACGGGCAGCTGGTTCCAGAGGGCAGGCGCACCCACAGAGAAGGCCCTCCCCCTGGGTGTTATCCGCCGGCAATCTTTTACCGGCGGCACCCTGAGAAGACCCTCCCTCTGCGAGTGCACTGGATGAAGGGAACTTGATGCTGGCAGCAGGTGTTCCCTTAAATATCCCGGACCCAAGCCATTCAGGGCTTTATAGGTCATCACCAGCACCTTGAACCTATAACGTGTGTCTGTAAAATATTATATATATTTACAATATATATAATATTGTATTGTATTCAGTAGAGAGGAAAAGAAGGAATTTATTTAAAGGGGTTTTTTTAGGAAATCTGTGATGGGTCTTACTAGGAGTCTACAATGTGGCAGCTCTTCTGAGTTGCTGGCTATGGGTTCTAGCCCTCAGAAGGTTGCCTGTACATCTCTATAATATTTCATATTTATTGCTCTCATATTTCTTTAAAAAAAAGTCAAAAGTAATTGAGTTTATTTGGGGGCCAGTGAGAAGCTAAAGGAAAGTTATGCTTATGTGGTTTGTGGCCCAACCAGAAAGTGAGGATAACGATCACATGGTTGTGTAAAAAAAAAAAAAAGAAGAGCAGAAAAAACAGGAATCTCCCAGAAGGATTAAAATAAATATTGCTGATTTTATATCTGACAGATTCTTAGGAAAAATGCTGTCAATGGGAACAATCTTTTTCATTCTCGCCTCTTTGCTGTCTCCTTTTGGGGCAAATCCTCCCAGTAGCTGCTTCTAGTCTTTTAGAGTCAGGAGCAACATGAAACCAGGGAAGGTGCCAGAAGATGGAAATGGAACCATCCTGATTATTGGCTCCTACCCGTATATGTCAGAATAGTACATGATTCTGAAATGAAATGAAATGTACTCTATTCCATTCATCACTCAACCCTGGCACTAGGGACATGCAGGATGCCATTGGCTGTTCATCACTCCCACAAATGGAGAAAGCAATTAAAAGAGTGAGCAATAACGACTGCCCCACAAGTATAGGTAGTCCTCGACTTACGGCCACAACTGCATCCAACATTTATGTTGCTAAGTGAGACATCTGTTAAGCGAGTTTTGTCCCATTTTATGACCTTTATTGCCCGGGTTGTTAAGCGAATCATTGCAGGTGTTAAACTAATAACACGGTTGTTACGTGACTCTAGTTTCCCCACTGACTTTGCTGGACAGAAGGTTGCAAAAGCTGATCGCGTGATCCCGAGACATGGCAACCGTCGTAAACATGGAACCAGTTGCCAAGCATGTGACCGTAGGAATGCTGCAACGGTCATAAGTGTGAAAAACGGTCATAAGCCACTTTTTTCAGTGCTTTTGTAACTTTGAACGGTCAATGAATGAACTATTGTTACGTTGAGGATGAAGTCTACCTACCTGTGGGGATTTATACTATTTTCCTAAGCCTGTTGATATTGGATTACAACTCTCTGGCTGGCACTCTGAGAGATATAATTCCCCGTGTATGCAAGGTGATGGCTTGGGGAAAGAGAGCCTGTGCACTGTATGCCAGGCTAATGATGATAATAATAATAATAATAATTTTATTTATATACTGCCCTTCTCCCGAAGGACTCAGGGCGGTGAACAGGGCAAGCATAAAAAGATATAGAGTTACAAAAGTTAAAAAAGGATTAAATATATGCCCACTAAAAACAGTAAATACAAATATTAAAATAACAATAAAAAACCCCACCCATCCCCCATCAGGCCAGGCCGGCTTGTTCAAATAAGAATGTCTTTAGATCGCGACGGAAGGAGTGAAGGTCAGGCGCCATCCGGAGCTCAACCGGTAACTGATTCCATAGCTCCGGGGCGCCCACAGAGAAGGACCTCCCCCTGGGGGCCACCAGTCGACATTCTCTGATCGGTGGCACTCTGAGGAGGCCCTCTCTGTGGGAACGCACAGGGCGGAGGGAAGTTGATGCCGGCAGCAGGTGATGCCCACTAGAGACGTTTGCTCTAGTGAAATCTATTAAAATATTTTATATTATGTAGCATCTGCATTTGGAACATTGTGTTCGAGCAATAACCATGAGAGCAAGGGTTTATTTCAGCCAATCGGAACTGATTCTAGCCTTCTCAGCTGGATTAATGCAAAGAACAATTTCTTAATTACCACATGCAGTCATTCAGTTGGGATGGTTTATCTTTCCTCCAAGCCCTGAGGGGACATTTAGGTGCTGCCAGCTCAGTGGATGAACTGACATGGGAAACCACTGCAGACTCCATTTTCCAGTAGGGCCTATGTATTACCAAAGAGCCATGGGCTGGAAAATTGTAACCTACAAATGGAAAATTGAAAAAAATATTGAAATCTTACCAAGACGTTGGAAACTAACTTGCCGCTTGGATTGACTCCTGTGCTGGCAGTGGCAGAAGTGACTGGGCAAAGTCCCAGTTACCTATTAATCTCTAGTCAAGAAGCTCATGCTGGAGGGCCATTTCTGTATTGGGAAAATAAAACAGCATTTTATAAACTCAAATTTCATATTAATCCTGAAGGGATTAAGCTCTCATTAGGCTTGTTTAGGGTTGTCTATTCAATTTATTACAGCAGGAAAGAAATAAGAAGTGAGCCAACAGTTTTAGTGGAGAGAAAGAAAAGAATATGATATAAGTGTTCATTGTTCACTCTTCTTGGTGCCATTCTTAGTCAGAATTAGGTATCCATCGGCCACAACAGATTTTGGAAGAGCTGAGGAAGTTGCAGAAAGGAATTATGCATGGAATGTAGATTGACTTGTACTCTTTAAACTAACTTTTCCTCCTCAGCTTTGGTGGAAAAACTGGCTTTGCACTATATTTAAGTACAATTGAACATCCAGTCCAGTCAGCTTTTATACACTGAATGGCAAACTGTTCTCTTGTGCTCCATTGCAAGGACTAAAGCGACCTTAGGTCATAAGGTTTGGTTAAATAGAGCTGTGGTGATGCAGTGGTTAGAATGCAGCATTGCAGGCTAATTCTGCTGACTGCCAGCAGTTTGATCCTCACCGCCTCAACGTTGACTCAGCCTTCCCTCCTCCTGAAGTCAGTAAAATGAGGACCCAGATTGTTGGAGGCAATAGGCTGACTCTGTAAACTGCCTAGAGCAGGGGTGTCAAACTCAATTTCATTGAGGGCCGCATCAGCATTGCAGTTGCCCTCACGGGGCCGGGTGGGTGTGGCCTGGGTGGGCGTGGCCTACTGGGTGGGCGTGGCTAGAGTGCGTATGGCCTACTGGGTGGGCGTGGCCAGCTCTACATCGTTCGCATCAAGGGTGCCTATGGGGGCCTGGGCAGGAGTGGGACAGATCTGAGGGTCTCTGGCAAGAGGAGGGTCTCTTGGCCAGGGCCAAGGCAGTGGGGGCCGTTCCCTCACTGTTTCCAGGATGGCTTTGCGGGCCGCATGAAACCACTTCACGGGCCGGATCCGGGCCCCGGGCCTTGTGTTTGACACGTCTGGCCTAGAGAGGGCTGTAAAGCACTATGCTATAGCTATTGCTTAATTGGCTTTTGATGCTAACATGGCTTCCTTCTGGACTGCCTGCAAGGGATTGAAGGGGAGGGACACTGTTTTGCAGTGGTTCTCCACCTTTCTGAAGATATCATTCCATGTGAGAGGAGGAGACAATCATACCTAAAGGCCCCCATCATTCCTTTTAGTAGTCTTCATGGGATCGCCCTCAAAAAATATTCAGAAGCTATAGTTGATACAGAATGTGACTGCCCAGACTGTGATATATGTGTATATCTTGGTACACAGATGGAGAAAACTCAGTGTTTCTTGCTAAGAACATCTCTTGTGTCCCTATGACGTTATCAGCAATCAGCAGTGGAATTACACAAGTTGGCAAAACACTTAGCTATCCAGCCCTGGAAACCAGTTTCTTTTCTTCATCTGCATTGCAAGAGAAATGTGCTTCTTGATTGGAGAAGCTGATTGCCAGCTGTCCCTTACCCTCCTAATTTGTTCTTCGGCCAGCAGTCTCTTTCTCCTGAAAGCAAAGCAACAGGGAGGCTAAGAGGGTTAGGATACGGCATCTTATAAAGGCTTGTAGATCAAGTGAATTATGTATGCCATTTTAGACTGGTTAGCACTGGGGCCTGGTTTTACACATCCATAGGTCCAACTTAAGAAAAAAGCACTGTGGAAGGAAGGATGGAAGGAAGGAAGGAAGGGAGGGAGGGAGGGAGGGAGAGGGAGGGAGAGGGAGGGAGAGGGAGGGAGGGAGGGAGGGAGAGGGAGGGAGGGGGAGGGAGGGAGGGAAGGAAGGAAGGAAGGAAGGAAGGAAGGAAGGAAGGAAGGAAGGAAGGAAGGAAGGAAGGAAGGTAGGTCAAATACTATGACAAGCTGTTATAGCCTGTTTGATGTTGCTCCCTTCACCTACCACTCCCAGGTAACCATTTGGGCACCACAGTGAAAACAGGCTTTCACTTTCTTGACCTCAACTGCCCTGAAGTTCATACCAAGAAGGGGAGAGAGAACAATCCAACGTGCCATATAAAGAACCATGTTGATGTTGGATTTTTTTCCCTTCCTTCTTTCTCTGTTGCTAGGATCAATTCCATCCTAAGCCAGGAATGACCACATACCCAGGTGAGTCTATTTATCCACCTGCTTCACTGGCTTCTTTTCTGCTTTGTTTGCGGCCATTGTTGTTTGTGCAGCTGTCCAAATTTGCTGCATGGGTTAGCTTCATTCCATCCAGATCAAGGCAATTATTGCAGATCTGCTTTTTTTTCCCTCTGGAAGGTTTTAAAGCAAATGTGAGAAAAGATCATTTTTGAAAAAGGGTAGTGAAAAAGAAAAAAACAACAACTTTGAAACCATGGGGAATACATGTCACTTTAGGTACAGATTTTCTTACAAAAGCATGTGCCTATTGCCAATTTGTTCTATGTTCTAAATGAAGAAAGAGAAAATTGATCAGTACTTTTGGGTCAGTACTGCATACTTCTAAGCTGTAAGAAGAGCATAAATAAAAGCAGCAAGCTCTGATTTTCAAACTGAAAAACTAAGAGCTTTATAGTCCCTCTCTCAACTAAAGTTCAGAAATGAGCAAGAAATGTGTGAGGCCAAATTCCTCAGACTAAGAACTAATTTTTCTGAAGTTTGGTCTCAACTTATAATCAGCTCAAGTCTGATGACCCCACACCTGATGTTCACAAAATGGCCCAGTTTACACTATTCTTCAAAGTTAGCTCAAAATGACTGGAGTAAGTAGAACGGCTGTTGCGGCAAAGTTCAGTAGATGATGGTTCTTTGCATTAACTTAATTGATAAATAACATAGGCTTAGCCAGTGAGAAGACTAAATAAATCTTTTCCTTGGTGGTGTTCAACTTTCTGCCTTTCTGCCTGGATTTAATCCGGCAGCTACTCCTGCAATCTAATATCTTCTTGTTCCTGAAGAGCTGTACGACATAGGAATGTTTTGAGGAAACCAAGCAAAAGAGGAGACATGGAATGGACAATGGACTTAAAATAAAATAAAATAAAAACCCTGTTTTTAAAAAGAAAAAAAATGCCCTGTTTTGTAGAACTGTTAATCAATCAATCATTTGAAATGGTTGGGGAGAACCAGCCTGGTACTGAACATTTAATTCACGGTTCCTTTACCATCTCATTCTAAGTCAGGTTATTTCTGATTCTGGACAAGCTCCAAGAGGGTTGGATGTAAAGATTAGTCTGGAAAGTGTAACCCAGATGAATTTTAAAAAGGAACATGCTTCGTCCCTATCGAGTATGTCTATTTTTAATGGGCTACAGTAAATTAGGTTTGTGTCACTTTCTAATCTCATGTAGCCTTTGTCAAAAAGAATAAAATATCCATTAAAAAGATATTTTAATCCTTATCAGAGAAACATTTCTGAGCCAAATACACACTATTTTGCAAAGTACAGAAATGCCACGGTAGTCCTTTGATCTGTTCAATGCTTTCCAGTTTGGTTGGTAGCCAGAGGTCAATGCATACTGTCTCCTTATAGATTAGTAGGGAAAGAAAGAAATGAATGAGTCTGAATATTTTATTCTTTCACATCTCACTTACACCAGCTCTGCATGTTTGGCTCCAAATAGATAAGTGATTTACAACTGTTGTAAATGACATCCAAAGCAGGCTTTAGGCAGGAACATAGAAGCATCAGGGAAGGAAATTAAGCGTGTCTCTGCTTTTAAAAGAGAAGAGATAGTTCTGAATATCCTAATAGTTAACCTCAAACTTCAGATCACATGTTAAGAGGCTGGTCAAAGTGATCAGGAGCTTGCTATTCATTTTTGAATGTTGCAAGATTTGTATTCTTCTGGCTGAATTATTGATAGGGTAACAAAACAAAAAATAATTTAGCTGACAAATATCCTAGGCGTATGTTTAGGCCTACCCAGCACATAGGCATAAGATTGGAAGCACAGTCTAGAACCATGGTGGCCAACCTATGGCATGCGTGCCACAGATGGCACAGAGAGCCCTCTCTGTGGGCACGCGTGCCGTTGCCCCATTCCTAGGCCTTCAGCTGGGTTTTATAAAACCTTTTTGCTTTAGGCCTCCGCCACCATGTGCAAAAAAAAAAGGTTTAATCAATCAATCAATTTCAAATTCTCGCAGGAAAAAAAAGATCTTGCAAAGTTGGAATTGAATGATTGAAATTTTTAGTCCCACCCAGTCTGCTGTTACCACTGCAGCCACACCCACCCAATGGGCCACACCCACCCAGCACCCGATGATACATAAGTGGGTTTTGGGTTGCAGCTTGGGCACTCAATCTCTAAAAGGTTCGCCATCACCGATCTAGAACATGAATGGCTAGAGAAAATTAGTCGAAGCATATATGATATGTTCAGTCTGCCAAATACAAATATGCCCAGAACAGGCATATTTCCTTCAACAAAATTGAGCCACACTTAAAACTTGATGAAATCATGAAATCATAAGTATCATTAAGACTATCATTACTAGGGTGCAAAATTACAGACAAGAAGTTTTTAATATATTTTTGCTGCCAGTTACGGACATCTGGGTTTTTTTATAATCATTTTTTATAAATATTTATAGATTCAAAGATAAAAAACAAATGCAAACTAAGAAAGAAAAAGTTGTTTAAAAGAAAGGGAAAAAAATATAGAAAAGAGAGAAGAGATGCATCATTTGGATTTTTGCAGTCACAGGTCGGTAGCCGTAGTATTGATCAGGATAGTGAATGGCTACCTAAAGCACTTCAAGGTACACAAGTTTTTAAAAGCTAAAGCAGCTGAACGAGGAAGCCGATTGGATCAGAGAACTGGGAGATCTTGTAGCTGCTAAAATGGCAGGTAGCATTCTCCCTGGTTTATGTTTTACAGAGGGATCTCAGCGAAAAGCAGCATTTCAATTTCTTCCTGTGAACATTCAGAAGCATTAAGAAAAAGACATCCCAAGATGAACTGCAGATGAATTGTTGAGCCTTGCATGTTCTGACTCAGAACGCTTCTTTATTAGTAGCACTTTGTTAAAATTAAAAAAAAAATCATCTTCCAGACTCTCTTTGGAAAACTGAAATAGATCATCATTAAGTTTCCTCTCTCTTGTTGTTTCTGCAGCGATACTCTTCCTCCTCTCCTTCCTTCAACACAATCGAGCCAGCATGGTTTGGCACTGACTTCCTAACCACATGAAACACTTTCCCTGGGCTTTTGTGATTTAGGTCAGATTGAATGGATAGAAAGTCCATGTTCGTAAACCCTTTCCATGAGCCCTTTTCACTTTTTTTCTTCTTTTTTTTTTTGCAAAACAGCAAGAACCGTGAGCCTTTGTTTCCTTTTGTAGCTTTCTCTGTTCAACAGCATGATTGCTTCCAGATTATTTCAGCTTGCTTCATGAAATCCATAAAACTAATTTTCTTTCTTAAACCCACCCCCCCCCTTTTTTTTTTATCCAAGGCTGAGATGAAAAGTTAACCTTTTTGCTTCTTTCCTCTGGTTTGAGTGGGTACAGTATATGGCCAGGATAGTAGTATCAAGAAGCTGATAAGCATCATGTTTTTCACCAACCATCCAAACTTCTGGTCTCCTTGCTATTACTCTTGAGACGTCTATGGAGATTCTCAGTTATCCAGGTCACGGTTGTCCCAAAAGTGCTTTCTCAAAAGGCAAGCTTCTTCAGAACGTTTTTGAGAAGCAAAACGTCTTCAAGGAAAAAAATAAGGAAGTCCACATGTCTTAAGGAGACTATACCACCAAGTATACCAACAATGAAGAGACAGTATCGGAAGGGCATCCTTAATTTGCCTTAGTGCAGGGGTAGGCAGCCTTGGTTCTTTTATGACTCGTGGACTTCGACTCCCAGAATTCCTGAGCCAGCATGGCTCAACTTGGGAAACTCTCCCTTTCCCCTCAGCATGGCTGGCTCAGGAATTCTGGGAGTTGAAGTCCACCAGTCATAAAAGAACCAAGGTTGCCTACCCCTGCCTTAGTGAGTGTCTCTCAATGGGAATTCAAATTAGGAATACCAGATCCAGTCTGTGAAAATCTGGAAAACCATAATGTGACCACAGAGAGATGTTCTTTATCTGTTGGCTGCCATCTAAAAGCTGCATGGTTTACCGCAGGCCAGAACCGATTGTTCTAATGACCAAGCTGGATGCATACACAAAGGACAATCAGCACAGAAGTATGAGAGAGGCTGGCCAATTTATGGAAGGCTGCCACCAACCGTAATCTGATCAGAACTAAAAATCCACACTGGGCATAAAATCAATACTCTCTTTGGATAACCATGAAATGTCATTTGGAATAACCATAATACTTCATGGGTTCCTTAACAATTTCTGTAAGTTGTTTCCAGATATTGGCAAACCACAGCAAGTGGTTTACAATGAAAGTTCTCACCATTCACAAAGTAAAAACTAGTAAAAGGGAGAACTATTGTAAGAGCTAGATAAAATAAAAAAGCTAAATCTTAAGGAAATTAAAAGCTAAAAGTAAGGGGAAAATATTTATTTATTTATTTGCTGGTTTGTTTGTTCGTTTATCCAATTTCTCATCTGAAGCAATTGATTCTTGACTCTATAGAGGCAGTAGTGGTAAAGTAATAGTAAGATAAGCAGTAGGATCATCTCAGTAAATTGCCTCTACCTGCAAATGAAAAGATCAGAGTCAAAAGTACAATAACTCTACTATAGATCACAAACCAACCAAGGTCAGGAAAATACAGAGAAAAACTAGAAGTTCCACAACCAAGATTCTGCAAAAAGGTCTCAAACTTGACCTTGAAAACTGGACAGATCTCTAAAATATAACACGAAGTAGAAGATTTTTTTAACGTTCTCTATTAGTGTTTTTAACCAGTTGTACAATGTGGACCAGTGGATGAAAATGGAATTTGTGCCAGTAATCCAAGCTCCCGTTGATAGCAGTTTCAATAGATGACATTCCAATTAAGTTTAAAGCCAAAACAGAGTGGCCTGTCCACTGGAGAGACTGAACTAATGTGATGGCAGCTGCACTACATCTTTTGCAGAGCATCACTGAATGACCTGGGCAATGAAACACAGGGTCACAATTGCCAAATTAGCTTCAGAAAAAGAGAGATTTACGAATAACACTGCCTGCTATTAGTCATGATAGCTATCAATTGCACCTTCTGCCCAGTGGTAGGATTCATCCAGTTCACACCAGTTTGGCAGAACCAGTAGCTAATTTTTGGTTGCCTGGGCCCAGAATGGACTTCCAGAAGCAGCATCCATGCAGAGAACCGGTTGTTCACATGTTTGAATCCCACCACTGCTTCTGCCTCTGCACAATGCTCCCAATTGCAGTGGCTGGGATGCCCCTGTTGGTAATCCAGAGGATGTCTTTTAAACTTTTAAATCTCCAAGTCTCACCATCTGCAGGGCTTCAAAAAATTAGCAATCTTTTAAAATGTTTTGATAAATGGATTGGTCCTGTCCAGTTTTGTCTGGTCCAACTTTGTATATCAGGATTTTCTTCCTTTTTTTTCCTGGGGGGTGAGGGAAGGCTTAACCGCTACAGAACTTAAGTCAGCTTCTTAAGAGTTTCCAACTTGTCATCTACACTTATATTTACTGAGTTTCCCGCAAACTATAGATTGCTCCATGCAGGACGATTGCTATGCAAAAAAGAGAAGCATATTTGTATTAAAAATATAACAAGAACCATGGAACACTATGCTTTCTGGCAGGCAGTTGGTTTTAAAATGACCCTAGCATTCGTATCTAAAACATATGTGATAATTGGCCAAAATTTTTGCACAACTGTGAATCTTTTGAACACAAGATAGGGATCTACGAGGATCTCTTCCTTTTCTAGGATATCTTCAAAAGATAAGTCGTTTTAGCAGATTCATAGAAACAAATTCTCCTAGGAATAAAGGATTACCGTAACAAATAAAACTGGGACGGGTATATGAAGGGCAACTATTTGTGCTTGAAAAATAAATTTCATTTCAAGGTATGAATACCAGGAAAATGTTTTCAGTCCTAACCACATATAAATCAAAAGTGGTTACCTATACTTTACTGGAGCCAAAAGATTAGCTTTCTCCTGATGTGATTCTTCCTGCTTGGAATTAAATAGAAGTACAGGAGTGAGGTTATTGCAAAAACAGCCTTGCTTTGGTATTCTATACTTAACTCCCAACAGTACTTGAATATTCAGTGTTTATTAGCCTTCATAGGCATTAATGTTTTTATGCCATCTACATATATACATCACATCAGAGATAAGCAACGTTATACGGAAGGCAGAAAAGGAAGAAGAAATAATTCCCAAAGAAATTAAAGGAAGGATTATTATTATTTTTTAAAAAAAGATAAAGCTAAAAGTAGTTTACACCAACCCTTTCCTTATACTTCATACCTTTATAGTCTTGCCAGTACTTCTACTTTACCACAACCATAGATCGTTTTTTTTATTCTTTAAGCGTCTCATCTTCTTTTTCAAAATCTCCTCAGCTTCATTTTCACTTCTTCAATGCTTCAATCAGGATTTTCTATCTTTCCAGCCTTTCTTAGCACATTAATCCCCTCAGAGGTTGCTATCTTTTCCTTTGATAGGGGAACAATAGTAGCATTCTCTTACTCATGGAGCCCTTCACACTCAGGTTAAGTCATTTTATAAGTATTTCCAGTTATGCCGCAAACACATGAGGTCTTATTTAATATTCTCATGACATTTATGACTTCTTTCGCATCAATTTTAACTTGGACAGCAACATTTTAGGATTTGTTTCACTTCTATTCTTCAATTTCTCTCTAGAATTTCTGTAGAAGTATCAAAAATACTCATTTAAGCCTTCCCTTACTTTGGCTTCATTTCCAATTATTTCATCAAATACCGTTTACTTCGCCTTTTTTCATATTAACCAACATTAACTTACTCTCTTTAATAATATTCTTTATCATTAGCTCTCTCTATATATTAGACAATAACTTGTATCTGTTTTTTCAATCGGATCTTTTACATGCATTATGGCCTTTGCTAATTGTCTCATTGTTTCATTTTAAACAAATCCTTCATATCTATATTCATTTGCCATATGTGCCTATGGCCCCTGTTTTATATCACGTACTTGAAATTACCAGACTTTCTAAAATAGATACATACCAATTACCATTCCCCATTCATTCTTGGATCTCTGGATGAACCAATCATTTTTTTCTGTACTCTCTTCTCTCATTCTCACCCATCCATTCACCCTCCTCTAGCAGAATAATTTTATCATGTATCATGTTCATTTAGTGAACGTGAATTTAACATCGAAGCATATATTTTCTAATCTATATTTTAGCCCCCTCATTCATATTTGAGCCCACACCCAAGTTCCCTCCGTGTATTCATCAACTCCATATTACAGGTTCAAACTACCTTCATTCGGATCTATTTATTTGTTGTGATTCAGGGTCAGCCTGTGGGTTCGGCAGTTGGGTCGGACGACTCAGAGGAGGAGGAGGGGAGTGTTGAAGAGCTTGCTGATGAGAGCCCTCAGCCAGGCCCCTCCCACCTGGTCACGACGGAGACCCAGCTGTGTGAGCCTGACAGCGTGGATGAAGATGACCCACAGCTGGCCCTGTTCAAGGACGCCCGATGCAGGAGGCAGTCAATCAGGAGTAAACAGAGGAAGGCAATGGGGCACCTCGGAAGGAGGCAGAGAGAAGCCACGCCCTGAACTGTATAAAAGGGGAATGCGTGGGAGGGTTTGCTGAAGGCAACCGCTTGAAAAGCTCCTGTTTCTTGGTTCGTGTCTTATTCCGTTTGTTTTTGTATCAATAAATTTGGCAGGCTTAATTCCAGCCTCTTGCCTTCTTGTAAAAGGGGTTGTCCCTGCCTTTTCTGCAGGGCCGGTAGCAGGCTGGTACAGAACATTATTTAGCTAAATTATATTAGATCAGATTATTCATTCATTCCTTTGAATTCTATAACCGCTGATCTCAACAAGTAACTCTGGGTGGTATACATCCTAAAACATAAAAAATATATTTCTTTTTCTTTCACTGACACACAACACGTTTATTTTTGTTTCATGCATTTCATTTGTTAATTATGGCTTTTTTCACACTTGTTTCTTTTACATCCCAAGTTGCAATCTTCCACCTGCCATGGCGATCAGTAGATGGACACATAGATTTGAATATTTTATGAATGTTTTGTATTATTGGAGAAGCATAGACTAGGTCATGTTTTCATTTTAAACCTTGGTACAATCCCCAATAAGTTGATGCCCCCTCATATCTGACATCTGTTGCATCCAACAGAGGACCAGTACAAAGAAAATGGTATCTTGCTGCGACGTCTTGCGGGGTTGGGAGTGGGAGGCAAGGTTTTATGGTGGTTCTCCTCCTACCTCTCGGGCCGCTCGCAGACGGTGTTGACAGGAGGGCAGAGGTCAACCCCTAGGCCCCTTAATTGTGGGGTGCCTCAGGGGTTGGTGCTCTCGCCCCTCCTATTCAACATCTATATGAAGCCGCTGGGTGAGATCATCCGTGATTTTGGGGTGAGGTATCATCAATATGCCGATGATACCCAGCTCTTTATCTCCACCCCAAACCAAGCCAGTGATGCCCTCGACGTGATGTCCCATTGCCTGGAAGCGGTACAGATTTGGATGGGGAAGAACAGGCTCCAGCTCAACCTGGCCAAGACTGAGTGGCTTTACGTACCGGCATCTCGACTTGTCCAAGAGGTTCTATCTTTGGTTATGGGAGGAGAGGTGTTGCCTCCCATTGATAGGGCGTGCAATTTAGGTGTTCTCCTGGACTCACGACTCAGTTTTGAAGATCATATTGGAGTCGTGGCCAGGGGGGCATTTGCCCAGGTTCGCCTGGTGCGCCAGTTGCGCCCCTATCTGGACCAAGATGCCCTAAGTACGGTCACTCATGCATTCGTTACCTCTCGGATAGATTACTGCAATGCTCTCTACATGGGGCTGCCCTTGAAGACCACCCGGAGGCTTCAGCTGGTGCAGAATGCAGCCACGCGGGTAGTGATGGGAGCATCCCAATACTCCCATATTACACCCCTCCTGCGTGAGCTGCATTGGCTACCAGTTGTCTTCTGGCCAAGATTTAAGGTGCTGGTACTTACCTTTAAAGCCCTACATGGCTTAGGCCCAGGATATTTGCAGGACCATCTGCTACCGGGGATGACTTCCCATCGCCCAGTGTGCTCACACAGAGAGGGCCTCCTCAGGGTACCGTCGGCCAGACAATGTTGGCTGGCGACCCCCAGGGGGAGGGCCTTCTCTGTGGGAGCACCAGCCCTTTGGAACCAACTTCCCCTTGAGATAGCCCCGGACCTCCGGTCCTTTCGCCGTGACCTCAAAACTTTTCTCTTCCATCAGGCTGACCTGGATTGATGATGGGTTTTTAAATATGTTTTAATTTTTAACTGTAGTTAATTTATTTTGGGGCTGTTATTTAATTCTTTTTTATTTTTTGTATTGTTGTTTTTTATTGTTGTAAGCCGCCCTGAGTCCTTTGGGAGCTAGGGCGGCATATAAGTCCCAAAAATAAATAAATAAATAAATAAATAAATAAATAAATAAATAAATAAATAAATAAATAAATAAATAAAATCCCACCATTATATCATTCTATCTGTCCCAGGGGCTAAAAAGGGAAACTGGCAGAAGTTTTGCTAATTTCATCTGGTTGTTAAACATAAAAAAACCACCTCCTGTTTCACTCATAGAGGTCCTTGAGAAACCAAGCAACCCAGGACAAAATAAGGCTATCATAGCATCACATTTGTATCATAACGGGTGTCAAACTGCTGAAGCCATGCCCACCCCATTGCCGGCAAGGGCAAAACCGTCCCAATACATTGTGCGATGTCACTTGATGTCGCGAGTTTCCATTGGAAATCAGTTAGACGTACTTCCATTGAGCAGCCTCAGATTTAAAAAAAAAGGAACTCTTCAAAGGGAAATAGCTTTCCATCTGCAAAATTAAAGGGGATTCAGGTACATACTCTCTTCTGCATCGTGCTGCAAAGGCTGCTCCATTTAATTCTCTCTTTGTGTATTTGATCATCATTCCCACATGTGGCTAAAGTTTGTGTGTTAATTGACCCTGACTATAGATATATTAATGTTATGGCCTGACTGACCAACTGTGTGCCATCAACTTGTTTTTGACTCATAGAAACCATATAACTAAATTTTTCACATGATGTTGTATCCCTAATCTGTTCTTTCATGTCTCCCAATGGTGCACCCAATTGCCACAATAACTGAGTCTGTCCACCTTATTGCTTAGTTGTTCTCTTCTTTTCTTTCCTTCCACTTTTCCCAAGAGCCTTTTTCCGAGAGGTAGATCTTTGCATAATATGTTCAAAATGTGATCATTTGAGCCTGGTTATTTGTGCCTCAACTATAAGTTGATTTCTTCGAGGATCCATTGGTTTGCTTTCTTGGCTGCCCATGTATTCTCAGGAGCCTTCTTCAACACCAAAGTTCAAAAGGGTCAATACTCTTTGTATCCTGTTTTTTTCTAAAGTCCAAGTTTCACTTCAATAGAGCATTAGAGAGAATACCACAGTTTGGGCAGTTCCGAACTTTATAGGAATAGACACATGACAGTATTTTAATATATTTTCAAGGCCTTCGTGAATGCTCTATCAAGTGTTCATCTGTGGGTAGCTCTCAATCGTTTGATTTGCTTCCACTTTCTAGTGATGTAACATATGTAATTACGGAAGGTGATAACCTAAAGCTTCTGCATGTAATGGTCCTCTGAAATAAGGAAGATTGAGCTCCATGTTTTTTTACAGTTGGCTGAATGAAACCCTATCATAGATAGTTTTCAGTATTATTCTATGATAGCAGTGAGATGAGTAGTATGCCATCTAATTTGTTCTTCTTAAAATATGTCCATTATTGTCATAATTAAATATCTACCAAATTACATCCTGTTGAAAGGGTATTTCCCGTTAAGCGTGTAAGTTCTCTTTGGTACCCAAGAAAATAAAATTCTCCAAGGCCATTTTGTAGTACTTTATTTGGTATTGCAGTAAAAACTGAATATTTAAAACATAAGACATGTGGGAGACATATGATAACTTTTTTTAGTTGCAGAGTTAGCTTTTTAATCTCTATCCAGTTTCCAAAATGTATTCTTAGATCAATATGCTAGATGTTTCTGAAGAACTGACTTGGAATTTTATTTGTTCTATTAAACATTTTAGGAATAATTCCATCCATCCAAATAGAGTTTGTTTTGGTTTTGCCTTGTTTTGCTCTCTTTTGCTTGCTTCTTTCTCTCTCTCTCTCTCTCTCTCTCTCTCTCTCTCTCTCTCTCTCTCTCTCTCTCTCTTCTTGGATTAAATTTTAAAAAGGCACGTAATTCAAAGTTAAGTAAGAGGTTGGGGCTGAAAGTTGAGATATTTTAATTTACAATGAAAGAAACAGACTTCTTACATTTGTGAATTCATTACTCAAAACTAAACATTTGCATTCTAACTACATACTAACATTGTTTTGTCAGGCTTTTGGACATCAGTCTTTCTCATGTTTTCCCAATAGGGTGAGCAAACAAAGCTTGCCTCTTTTATCAGAAATAATTGCAATACAGAAATCTAGCATACTTCAAATATTCCAAGCACCTCATGCACACAATCAAAACAGTTTTATAATGACAACTTCACATAATAGCACAATACATTATCTTTTTTACTTCAGGGATAGTAGCGCCATTATGATATCTGCAGGCACTAGTATGCAGACAAATACCTCCTCTGGCACCCGTCAGATGCTCTGTCCTCAAATATTTTACTTGTTCAAATTGTTTATTTCCCACAATGCTACATAATACTCCAACTACATCTTTAGAAAATAGAAAGAGGGGTACAGCCCAGAGCTGTGTTTGAAAGCAGGCCAAAAAGGAAATAAAGGCTAGGATGATGGAGGGCATCACTGGAAGCTGAGGGAAGGGAGAGGGGGGCTAATCTTACAAGACTGTGATCTGGAAAGTTGGTATTTGGTGAGTGGTTGTGCCTAATGCAGAAGCAATCTGATTTGCGTGTCCTTAACAAGGCCTCCTGTATGCCAATCCACCAGGGGGGGAAAATGGGATCTTTGTTGTAGGGAAAAGGATTGGTCTGTAATTCAATGGTACTACACATGAGCTACACAGAGATGCTCTCAAGCTTAGTCTCTCCTTTGTCCAGGTAAAAGATAAGACCGTAAAATATAGAATAAGAAGGAAGGGAAGGGAAGGGAAGGGAAGGGAAGGGAAGGGAAGGGAAGGGAAGGGAAGGGAAGAGAAGAGAAGAGAAGAGAAGAGAAGAGAAGAGAAGAGAAGAGAAGAGAAGAGAAGAGAAGAGAAGAGAAGAGAAGAGAAGAGAAGAGAAGAACTGCTTGAGAGGCTACAATGCTGAGGCCCATGAGAACAAACTATAATGGGCTTCATTGGCAAATATTCTGACCTGAGAGTACATGTCTTCCTCTGATACACCAGGTATAGCTTTGGTTTGGATTTTTTTCCCCCATTCAATATTCCTCAATATCAGTTTTAGAGAGAGAAGCTACTGCATGTCAAATTAAGTGCCATCCACCAATATTTTAAAGGATACCATTATTATCTTGCAATTATTATGAAGATAAATGTATTTACTTATTTGCTGGCTGACCGGCAGGTATAACAACTGGTCGTTGGCTGCATTCCACAGGCACAAAGTCAGAAGAGGCTAAAGAAGTGTGAACAGACTGTAGAAAGAGAAATCCTAGAGCACGATGGGCAATGCATGTCTACAGCCTTAAACCGTATAGGCAGTAATGTGGAGAGAGTCCTACGTTAGCTCAAACCTGCCTTGTGTTGTAGACTTCTGCTGTTCTTTAGTACCCGCTAGAGGAACGTTGCACAGAATGTTTTGCTTTAGAAGAATTACATAGTCACACCCAAACTAATGTTGTGCATTCGTCTGCAGTAGAAGCTACAAATTACAAAGCTGTAACAAACACATATCCCCACCAAATATATCTACCTTGTCAGAATATTCAAGCTGATTGCTTTAGTTTAGTTACTTGGAATTTGAAAATGACCCACACTTAGATCCTGCATTTTTCCAGCTCCATATATTGCTTATCGCAAGGCCTGCAGAAGGTATAATTCAGAAAACTCAAGACCACTCTACCCTGTTTCTCTGTTCCATCTTCCAGAGAATCACTAAGCTTCTACTACAGGTTTTCAGTTGCTCATTAAAAGAACACAAGCTTAGAAGGAATTCTATAAAATATGTCTTAAAAAGGCTTTTCTGTTAGTTCTCAACATGATTGAAGGTTTAACTCTTCATTTTTCAAATGGTGAAGACTAATTGAATGGATGGTTTTAGAATATTTTGAAGTTGAAGCTAATGAAATCGTTGTTTCAAAAGAAACTGAAACTAAAGCTCCCAATTCATTCAAATATTATGAGTAGCAATTGCAAGAGTGGGTCTAATCGGCTACCAGTTACAGCAAGGAAGCTGCTGAAAAAAAAAAGGCACCTGATCATTATACAGGTTTGATGTAAGGCTGTTCAGGTTACTTCCTGTTCGTTGGGATCTGTGCATATCAGGTTTTGCCACTTATGAATGAGCTATCAAAATGCTTATGGTGATGCTGTTTATGATAGCGTGTCAATTATTGAGTTCTCAATTAGCTGGGCTTCCAAAATTCCACTTGATTTAAAAAGGGAGGTGGGATTGTCATAGTTGCTGCTGAAAGTTCATAACATCTACTCCTTGCATAGTATGACAAGAAGAACAATGCCCAACTTGATAAACCTTCACAGTGTTAGTTTTGTTCATCAAACAAAATTATGCTTCCCCTGAAATATAACTCCTGAGGTATACTGCGTAATTCTTGAAAGTGTCAACTCAATTACTGTAAGCTTCAGGGTATACACCAGGAAGGGGGAAAATGAAGATGGTGGTTGCAACCTTGTAGTTGAAGCCCCTTCCCTTTTATAAATAGAATCATTTAAAAATAGCACATTGCCAGACATCCCTGCATTTGATCTTAGAAGAGAGCATGGAAAATGGAATTAATCAGCTCCACAAGGGATCTGGGCCTTGCAAAATGCCCAGCTTGGTTTCCCTTTATACCTGGAGCAGAGGAATGGCTGCAAATCTCTTACATGTAATATCAGTTACCATTATGAATACATTGCCACACAGCTATGTTTCAGCAAATTATTACATTTATTCATATGGAACTTTCACACTGAGGGTAGTGCAGCCCTTTAGAATCAAGGCCAAAACATATTTCAGAGCAGTTAGGGCACAAATACCACAGCTTTCTACAGCTCTTGAAAGGAAACAAGTTTTTCCCAGGGTTGGTGCAACAGTAGCTGTGCAATCCTGAAAAAAAAGACACAAGTGCTTTGATGGATGATCTGTAAGCAATTGCTTAATTGATACCTCCTGGTGGTCCAAAATCACTTTTTGTCTCTTAGTCAGAAGTGCTGCACAGCCCTTTTACTATTAATATATTGTACTAGAACTAAGGAAGACGTTTCCCCTACAAAAGTGTCCCTTTCTTCTTGCTGTCTTCTTTCCTATGGAAGCAGACAGTGGAAGCCAGTGGCAGAATGTTGTGCATACAGATGTGGAACAACTTAGCCATGACTTCACTTCATCCACAACATGTTTTCAATGCTGGCAAATAAGACATGTTCAGCTCTATGCTCCTGCAAGTTGAGTAAATCCGTGATGAGTTATCAAGTAATATATCTGCCATTTTTAAAATGCAACTAGCCAGGTGAAAAATGAATCATTCCTCTTTCTTCTTTTTGCAGATGACAGCTTTCTTTAAACCTTGCCCTGGGAAACATCCTGATATGTTCTGACTATGGTTAGACTCAAGTAGCCATTTAGTTAAGCTTACTTCTGACACTATTAAAGAAGATTCTTTTTTAGAAATTTTATATGAAATTCCTCTAGAATGTTAACTACACAAACATTACTAGAGATGTCTTTTAACCAGAATTCATAAACCTTTATGTTCAAGATTAAATGTTGCTTCTTGATTCCATGAAATTAGATTTCAATCCAAAACAAAACCAAAGAACTAACAGAATAGTCACGTTGGTTGTCCCAAAAAATATCGCATGGAAACAATGTCTTTTACAGCTAAATAAGTAAATAAAGTATGACATTTTCATCGTATGATACAGTAACATTCATTTCAGAAAAGAGACAAAAAGAATCTACATTTGTAGAAAACGGGGGTATGTTTTGTTGATTTGGTTTTGGAGAATTTATGCAATAAACCCAAATTATCCATTCTGTTTGAACTGCTTATAAAGATTTAATGCAGGAGATTTGTAAGGAACTTGCAATTGTATAAACATATGGGCATGAGTGTACAGATGGAAATGTTTTCAGACCTGGATGTCTGAAATGGCAAGGATGGGCAATGTGTTTCCCTCCAGATGTTTTTGGAACTTCAAATCCCTTATGCCCCAAACCAGCATAGCTGATGGTAAATGATGATGGGAATTTCAATCCAGCAACACTAAGGAGGGCTATTGGTTACCAATCATTTTTGTTTGAGAAAGAGTCAAACAAAAATGAAAAAAAGAATAACTCTGCAGAGAATGCAAATACAGCAATAAGTTCTACTGTTGCCTACTGTATTCGTATTCATTAGAACAGGGGTCCCCAACCCTTGGGCCGCAGACTGACAGTGGTCCATGGTGAGCCAGAAACTGGGCCATGCCAATGAGCAAAGCCCTGTCTGCTCACGTGTGAGATGCAGGCAGCATATGAAACCACGCTCCACTGAAAATCCTGTCTCCATGGAACCAGTCCCTGACATTCAAAAGGTTTGGGTCCAATGCATGAGAATACCTATAGTTAGGGCTTTTTTTCTCATAGAACACTCAGAACGGAGTTCTGGCACCTTTTTTGGATGGAACCTTGTAGGGTAGGCAAGGTGGGTTGTATGACATGTGTGAGTTCCGGCACCTTTTTCTTTTACAAAAAAAGCACTGCCTATAGTCAATGAAAAGCATCTTTTTCCAATGCAATAGAATGTTGGGGATTGAGACCCTACACATCTCTCAGTCCATCAGCTGGATAACTCTCTGGAAGCTGAAAGAACTGGACCAAATTTGGGATCGGAGTGGAGAAATTAACCAAATAAAGTTTGCATTCGAAAATGGGCTAGATCTGACCAAAGGTTCCAAAGATTAGGAAAATCCAGAAATGTATCCCCTAGCCTAGTCCATCCCTGAGAGGGAATGTTACTGACTGCTCCATTCCAAGCCCCCTCCTTTCAGACAAGAGCTTTTGATTTAGGAGCGGAGGGAGTGGGGGGGGGTGTTAAATCCTGCAAAGCTCTGAAGATTTTTCCTATCGTAATTCCAATAAAAGCATGTGGGGCGTGATGTGCATTTTGCTGTGACCACATTCCCCTTCCCCAATTCCCATCCATTTTACCTGCAACAGCTTGTGAAAAGAGCCTTGTTTTTTATTGATTCTGAGGACATTCCTTAATGACTGAAAAAATGTGGAGCCACTTGTCTTGTCTTGTCAACCAGGTGGCATTAAGAAAAGTTCTACCAGTTTTTCCTGCCAACTAAAATGAGGGGTGGGTGGGTGGTAAATCAAATGCTTTCTTTCCTTTCCTTTCCTTTTTTTACAAGTTCACTGACAAAAGAGTGAAAAGTGGATCTTTCTTCCCTTTGAAATCTAGGTGGAAATATTTCTTCCAGTTGCTTTTCACAGTCCAAGACACTGGAAAAACATTGTTTTCCTCTGTTTTTAACCACTCGTTCAGAGACATACCACCAGACAGGAAAGTACCAAATTCAAAGGGGGAAGGGGATCTCAAATGTAACCTGCCAGTGGAATGACCAAAACCTACACATGTAAAGGAACTGATCCTTCCTTTCCTGGCATGGATAGGTGGAGGACATAAGAAGGAAAATCCACCAATCAGAGGCCATGATAAACAACATCTGGACAGAATACTGGGCTTTCACCATGGCCAAAGTAGAGGAAGGGGTTGAAATCTGGGAAGGGATTTCTCAAGCGAGCTTCATTTCCAAAAGGTTGAGGCCCAAGAGTCCAGTAGTTTAAAGCAGCAGTGTGGAAAAGCTCTAGATAGGGAAATAATCAGGGAATAATCCTTCTTAGAGAAAATGGATAAGAGGAATTGCAGAAAAGAAGTAGAAGTTGCTGAAAGGATGCTGGATGTCTGTTCCCCACAGTGCCTTTAGTCATTTGGCTCTCCAGATTTTCAGCTAGGAGTTTTTTCTAGCTCAGCTCAAAGGTTTTGGATTTGAACTCTCTGATACTGTACTACCCTTCCCACATTAATTTGCAAACACAAGTTGAGAAGACGTTTGCCAACACAATGCACTTCTGGTGAAAAATGTATTAACTTCAGTAACTGTAGATAATATTGACTGCTTTTTCTATTTGTCAGACATGAAAATCAATGGTTCCCACTTGTACATGTCTATCTCATAGGGAAGAATGTTCACAACCACTCAGTGTAAATGCTTTCTCTCCATCTTTGAATGAACACTCAGCAACTGTTTAACTATGTCTCCCAGTTCCTCTGCCCACCCACCCCCCATTTCCAGTTCAACAGCATTTCATAGCCACGTTATTAATCTATGGAGGAGAGTAAACAGCTGGAAGTCAACATTCCCCAAAAGCTGGACCAAAGCTGCATGTGTCCTGCCCCAGATGTCATCTGCACTCAAGCAGAAGGCAAAGCTATTCCTTTGCCTGGGCCTGGGCCATTGCCTGGGCTCATGAAGAGTTCAACAAATGACCCTTGTCTGAATCATCCTCTTCATGCTGTCTGGCCAAATTGATAGTTCAACTAAGACAAACTGTCTTGAAGGACGTATAGGCTAAGTACTTCTGGAGTCTCAGCTTTGAGACAGAAGCAGAACTCCCTTCTGAGCTGAGCCGTCCAGCAGGGCAGACAGGAATGCCTGCAAGCAGGCCCTAGACAGGAAGCAGAAGAGGCCTTGTCTGGTCTCCTCACATCACCCATGCCCTCTGCTCCTCTGAGCTTCTTAAAGCTTGCAGGCAGCCCAGATGGGTGAAACAGTCGATGTAAATCTGTTCTCTGGATATGCAAAGTGGGTCTTTCCTTAACAGAAAGACAGAATGGAAGGGACCTTGGAGGTCTTCTAGTCCAACCCCCCCCTGCCCAAGTGGAAAACTCTATACCATTCCAGACAAATGGTTGTCTCTACTTAACAATCTCTTCTTGAAAACCTCCAGTGATGGAGCACCCACAACTTCCACTAATTAATTGCCATCACTGTCAGGAAATTTCTCCTTAGTTCTAGGTTGTAGTTCTCTTTGATAAGTTTCCATCTATTACTTCCTATCCTGCCCTCAGGTGCTTTGGAGAAAACCCTTAAGCCTTGGCCTGATCTCAATCAGCCCTTCTGATAAGACAAAACCTTCTTCAGGTAGATGCAGAACGTGAGGGAAGGCTACAATCCATATAAGCATTTCTGTAATTAAATGGGGGGGGAAACTGCTTTGAGTGGCCTAGGGGTGGGGGCAGTAGTTAGATTTTGTTCCAAGCAGCCAGCACTAAGGAAAACACAGCCATCTCTAAGCATTTTTAAGCAAAGTGCTTTGGTTGTGGGCAAGGGATTTTTTTTCAGGATGTGGCCACAGGCCGCTTACTAATTAGCACTGCCCCAGTGGTTAAAGACTCTGAGCTTCTCAGCTGGAAAGCTGACAACCTGGGTTGGAAACCAAAAAGGACCGCACAGTGGGGTGAGCTCTCATTACTTACCCCAACTCCTGCCCACCTAGCAGTTTGAAAACATGCATATGCGGGTAGATAAATAGCTATCACTTTGGTGGGAAAATAACAAAGTTTCGTGCGCCTTCGGCATATAGTCATGTTGGCCACATGACCACCGAAATGTCTTTGGACAATACTGGCTCCCTCAACTAAGAAACGGAGATGAGCACTGCCCCCGCAAGTCTGACAGGATTGGACAGAGGATACTTTTATCTTTTTTACCTTTATGTCTCTAGCTCACTTTTCCCTTGCTTCTAGACCAGGGGTAGGCAACCTTGGCTCTTTTATGACTTGTGGACTTCAACTCCCAGAATTCCTGAGTGAGCCAAATGCATCCATATTCCAAGAACATCAGAAATCGCCAGTATTCTTTCCCCTCCCAAACCTTGTAAATGGGTGCAAGAATGGAGAAATTTGAGGAAAGGATGATTAAAAAAAACAAGTGATATTAAATTTCTCCAGAACTCTTCCTCTCAACCATCTCCAGAGTATGGTGTGGTTAAGAGCTGCAATTTTCTAGGCACTCATCTCGGAATAGCAATAGCAATAACACTTAGACTTATATACTGCTTCATAGTACTTTTACAGCCCTCTTTAAGAGGTTTACAGAGTTAGCATGTTGCACCCAATAACTCCCACCACTACTATATCAGTAGGTTTACTTCTAAGTATGTCTAAGGTTATGTTGCCCACTGCACTGGTTTGTTTGAATCCAAACTTAGCACTCATGTCATGTTTTTATATAACCTTCTTTCTTTGTCTCTTACAAGAGTTCACTATAGCATCCTGGTGCTATACGACTTCCAATACACTTGTTGAGGAACAAAAGCAGGAGGATGCAAGCACTGTCATATCCTGCTTGTACTATAAATATTTAAGACAGATCTGATTGTCTACTGTTGAAACATAACACTAGCCTAGATTATCTTTCCAGCACAAATTAGAAGGACTCCCATTTTGACTGCAGGGACTTTAATGTACTATTGTGTGTATCTAGGCACTTGCATCACTGGATACATAACCTATTTTGATAACTCAAAAGCCACTCAAGAACTTACACATGTGGAGGGGGGGAACCCCACCTGTTGCCAATTGTTCATCTATGTCTAAGTATCTATAGCGTGAGATTTTTATTTCTTACTTACTTACTTTCCTTTGGAACTGTATTTCTTTCCCTGAGCCATCAGATAGGCATGATTGAAGAGGAGACAGTATGAACTGTTCCAAGAGCATGTATTTTAAAAACTGAGCAGACAAATTTATCTGGCAACTAAATCTGAAAGTGGAAAAGAGCCTTCTCAAAAATCAAATTAGCGGTTCTATGGGACAGGATTTAGCCTTCCACTGAAGCTGAATTGGCTTGTTAGGACCTAATATTTCTTTCAGTTTGGCATATTGAGCCTCGCTTTTCATAGCACATGAGTAGGGAACATTCCTTCACTTCTACAGGCTCATCTACCAGGAATATTTATAGAATTTTGCCTCTGGGCCAAAACGAGACGATTTGACTCGCTGATGCTCGTATATGTAAAAGACTTTGAAAGCTTTATAATGTAGGAAGCATGAAAGAAGAACTCATCTATTTCTCCTCTCCATCCCCCTTTCTGATGAAGAGAATCTACACCGAGTGTAGGTAACTCTTGATCTTCCATATGTTGCAGAACTACAATTCCCAGTACTCCTTTCCCAGGCGAGGCTGACTGAGATAGTAGAAGTTGAAGTCAACAATATATTGTGGGCCAGTGGAAGCTGTAATACAAATGCAATCCTTCGTGGGACCGGAAACCTTGATTATGATGAGTCTCCATCCCTTGCGGGATTATTACTGTTTTCAAAAGGAACAGCTTGCACACACACATGACACAAGGGAGACCGAGTTAGAATTAGAGGAGTGGGGCTGGTACAGGGAGACTTCAACTTATAACCACCACTGACCCCCCAAATTCCGTTGCTAAGCAAGACAATTGTTAAGCGAATTTTGCACCCATTTTTCGAGCTTCCTTGACAGAGTTGTTAAGTGAATCACTGCAGTTGTTAAGTTAGTAATATGGTTGTTAAGTGAATCTGACTTCACTGACTTTGCTTGTAAGAAGGTCGCAAAAGGAGATCCACATGACCCCGGGACACTGCAACCATCATAAATATGAGTCGGTTGCCGAGCATCTGAATTTTGATCATGTGACCATGGGGATGCTGCAACGGTTGTAAGTGTGAAAAATAGTCGTAGGTCACTTTTCTCAGTACTGTTGTAACTTCAACGATGACTAAACTGTTGTAAGTTGATGAATACCTATATATGCATCCAATGTCCATTAGAGGCTGTGAATTCTGGGATTTATATTGCCAAAGAGAGCTTATGAGGCCAATAAAGAAATAAGATGAACTCTAGATATAACAATCAGTAGACTGGATGAGAAGTTTGTTATTAATTTATGACACAAACAGCAGTTCATCCCTGTTTGCAAAAAATAAATGCAAAACATTCAAAGAGACTCCACTTTCTGAACATATTCATAAAAGAAGGCTGGGGGTTCCTATTGCAGTTTGCAATATGTTGCACCTTACAATTAATTCTTACATTAAAATTCCTTGTTCATACTTGTGCGAGTTTTTCCCCTCGAACATGCTTTATGATATAGAACTCAATATATAGCATCTAGGAACACCAGGTTGAGAGAATCTAATGAGGAATATGATGCACTATATTACCATAAATATGTGTCTTCTGTTTGTGATTATTGGGACATGACTTGATGTGTCCACTATTGTTTGCTGTCTTGGAAATATCTCTGGTCTCTGGTCTCTTACTCTGTTCACGTTTTTTCAACCTCTCTTTTCCTTCGGCTCCCAAAATAAAATAATAAAGATTAATTACTAGCATTTCTCCCAAGTCATCATAATCTTAATTTTGCATGTACACTGAGAATTTCTGCACCAGAGACAAATTCCTTGTGTGTAATCACACTTGCCCAAATAAAGTATTCTACTCTACTCTACTCTACTCTACTCTACTCTACTCTACTCTACTCTACTCTAATCTAATCTAATCTAATCTAATCTAATCTAATCTAATCTAATCTTAATTTACCTATTCCTTCATCCAATTATTTCATCCCTCAGCATCTCCTGAATCTGGCCTTTCTGCTTATTGTTCTTTGTATAAAAATCTTTTCCAACTTCATGAAGTTATTTCTACATGATTACTACACAGAAGGATGGCTCAGCTAAATATCACTACCAACTTTATACATATTAATGAAATCTATATACACATTAGGGAAAACTAAGGTTTCAGTTGCCTTTCCAGTTTGTATGCACATAAACATCTAAAGGCATATGCCCCTTATTACACACAAGGGACATAATCAGAGCTCCTCAACTTCACCAGCTTTAATATATGTGTGCTTCAATTCCCAGAATTTCCCAGACATCCTTGCTGGGATAGTTGAAGTCCAGACATCTTAAAACAGTTCAAGGTTTAGAAACTGTCAGTCCTAAAAATTAACACCTGGAGTTACTTCTGAATAGTTACTTTATTGTAGTTTGCCTAGAAACAGAATCTTGCCAGACTAAAGCAACAACCTGTATAACTATAGATATACTTTGTGAACTGTTAGGGAGGAATCATCTTTGATCTCTTCCTACCTACCAGGTGTTCAAAGCTTTGCTGCCTCTTTACCCTCTGAAAAGCAACGCCCCACCCCACTCCTGAGACTCCAAATTACATTTCACCACAAAAACACTGGACTACACATTAGAATCCTCTTATTACCAACGTGGAAGTGTTGGTAATTTTCGAATAATGTTATCTTCTATTCAGTAGTTCTCATTTAGAAAAATCTAGAAATATAGGCCTCCACAAGTAGCAGCACCCAACAAACTAGGCCGATTTTGAAAAAGCTAAGCAGACTCAGACTTGGTTAGTAATCGAACGGAAGACTGCTGGAAAGTCCCATGTTGGAGGCTAGATTGAGAAGTTGGAAAACCACCCTAGAAAAAAATATCCAGGAAACCTTTACAGATGTGCTGATGTAGTCAACAGCCGTCAAACTCAACTTGAAAAAAATCTTTGGCAATAATAATAAAAGAATGTACAAGGGCATAAAACCTGAAATGAGAAAGTCAGACAGCAAGAATTTTTAAAGAAAAAAAATATGGAATTTCCTCAATTAACATGTAAAATTAAATAAATGGCAGCTTCCACTCTCCAACATTCTTCTACAGTAATTAGTAACAATTGTGTTGTTTCTTTTGAAAGGGATAATTTGTTCAAGAAATTGGGAGAGAATACAAAAGACCAGGAGAGGGCCCCTTTCCTTCGTTATTTTTTAGAATAGCCTTTTCCCAATACCTTGCAGTGCCAAGGTACATTAAATTTTAAATTGCATCATCCTCAGCTTTATAGCTAAAGGTTTCTTAAAATAGTTCAATTTTAATATAACACATCCAGAAGGCACATCACATTCATGATGTGAGCGCATTCCAAACACTCCGATATTTCAGTGTGGTTGCAGTGGGACAAAAATGAAGCCAATGTATAACCTTACTTTTTTCTGGAATTTCAAATAATTTAATCAGAGTGTTTTTATTAGCACGGGCAGGCATGCTAGAGCCTGCCTGTTTGTCTTTGTAAAGATAACATCACTAGATTTTCATTTTATTTTTATTTTTTTTGAGAGGAAAAGATTCACAAATGTCCTAAAATTCTCAGCTTGCTATTGTTAGTTTAGCATATTCTATCACAGGCTTTGGACACCGATAAATCTTGCTCTCCCTAATGAAATATCTTCTCCTCTATCTAAAACTCAAAGCGTTATGCCTGTATATTGATAAAACTAAAAGGTGGGATGGGCTTTTGAAGATGTGGAGTTTGATCTTCCCATGGAAAAAGCCAAGGGAAAATTTACAAGGCAGGATTGATGAGTGCCGAGAGTTGGAATATTTTCCCTCTTTTTTTTTCTGTCTCTCTCTCCTCCTCCTCCTTAGGAATTACTTGTAAGACAAACCTGAAATGTAGCCAGAAGCAAATTTAAGGCCAAAGAAGTGTTGCTATTTAAAAGCCTGGGAGCAAAGCAAAGGAACAAGGTACGCTCACAGATAATGGCTGGAGTCTGACATTAGAAAAATTGAAACTGGAAAAGGACAACAACCGTCTGGACCACAAGAAAAAGTAACTGCTGGAGCAGCCCAGCAAAAGGAAATAGTAAATTCATCATCACTTACAATCTTGAAATTAAAACTTTTGGAAGATACTCTCCACTTTAAGCACCAGTGTTGGAGTCGATAATATTAATTTGCTTTTGGAAAAGAAAAGTGGTTCTTTCCTGTGGAAAGCCGCCTGGAGAAAATTACCGTCACCTAAATTAAAGGAGAAGGTCAGACTAGGTGCTTTGGGTGCTGTCAGATGGAGCAGGAAAGTATATAAATAAACATTTTTCATTTTTTTTCAATACAATAGCACTTCTATAATTATGAAAATATTATATAACAGCCATTATATGTAGGTGCAGGATCTTTTTCAGAGAGAAACAATGTTTCCGAACCCATCAGATAATTAGAGCTTAATCTAATAGACCAAAACTTCTTTTTTTATAATATTTAGTCCTGGGGCTACCAGCTTTTGAAAGTCTCAGGATGAGTGCAGAGCAAGGGAGAGATGAACAATTTCCAGCAGAAGACAGTTTCTCGCATAAACTTTGTACAATTTTGTGCATATCTAGTCAGACGCTGAGCTTGTTGATCAGAAGGTCGGCAGTTTGGCGGGTCGAATCCCGAGTGCCGCAGAACAGAGTGAGCCCCTGTTACTCGTCCCAGCTTCTGCCAACCTAGCAGTTCGAAAGCACGTAAAAATGCAAGTAGAAAAATAGGGACCACTATGGTGGGAAAGTAACAGCGTTCCGTGTGCCTTTGGCGTCTAGTCATGCCGGCCACATGACCACGGAGACGTCCTCGGACAAGCGCTGGCTCTTCGGCTTTGAAACGGAGATGAGCACCGGCCCCTAGAGTCAGAATCGACTAGCATGCATGTGCGGGGGAACCTTTACCTTTACCTTTTAGTCAGAAGTAAGCTTTCTTGAATTTCAAGGAAATTGTGTTTAAGCTCTAATCACATACCTTGAAAGGCTCCAGTTCATGGAAGATCCGTGAATAATCAGAGTGAGTGCCTCTGAAGGCTATCTGCTGGAGGACTAGTTGGCTTTCTTGTGCAGTTGGTTGGCCACTGTGAGAACAGATTGCTAGACCAGATGGGCAGGGCCTGAACCAGCAGGATACTGCCTCTGTATTTGTATTATATTCTTACCCTTTTAAAAAAAAATCCCTCATTTGGTCAGGAGAGAAGTGGGAAAGCTTTCTGACTGACTGGAGAGAGACTCTCAAAAGCCAGAATTGCTGGTGTAGATCAGTGATAAGCTAATGTGTTGCCTAATGAGAATGTGAGAAGATGTCAGCTGGATCAAGCCAAAGACTTATCTAGGCCAGCATTCTATGTCATACAGTGGCCAACCACATACATCTAAGAAGACCACACAAGCAGGACAGGAGAAAATGCAATGAAAATGCAGGGAACTCTCTCTCTCTCTCTCTCTCTCTCTCTCTCTCTCTCTCTCTCTCTCTCTCTCTCTCTCTCTCTCTCTCTCTCTCTCTCTCTCCCTCTCTTGCTCTCTCTCTCTCTTGCTCTCTCTCCCCATCAACATTCAGTTCTCAATAATCAATGATACAAATGTTCACACATTTTATTTAAAACACCTAAAAACATAATATAAGAGAATGGCAAAGTTGTCGATTTTCTTCACTTCCTGTACCACCCTAATTTCTAAGATAGCCAAGTCTAAATTCCTGTCCATCCGTGAAGTTTGATCCAGTTTGGCTCTTATTTAAGTCAGTCTTGCAAAAGCAGCTACAAAGATAAAAGAAAAAAGTGGACGAGGATGCCAAACGTCTTAGCAGAATGGTAGGATATAAATGATACGGACCCAGGGCCATGCCTCACTGAGAAATAGATTTGCTTTCAAACATCTTGAATATATCCCTGCTACAAATGAATTAATTAGTCATGGCATTTGGATTTAGGCCTATTAATGGCCTGATCAGAAGATCCAGTGCTTTGCCAGATGCTACGTTGTACTAGTTTTGCAAAAAATATAGGGCCACATCCATCAGGTCAAATGATTAGAATTGGAATGTAAATCCTGTTGTCAGATTAAATTGGCTGAAATCCAAATCATGTTTAGGTTTAACAGTTTTATGGACCTCAGCCAATGCAAGAAGAAATCTCATCCTACAGATGTCAGATATAAGACGCTGGATTCACTTGTGTGTCTTTTATCTGGCCTCACTCTAAAGGAACTTCAACCGGAAAACAGAGAAAACTTTAAACAATTTTAATCTCTCTTCAGATGGAGGAGCTCTTCCACATCAACCTCACTCACAGAAATTTTTCATATGAAAGAAGACTATCTTTGTTTTAACAGCAAGACAAATGAACAAGTGAAAGCAGCATACATTTGCCTCAAGTGGGCCAACTGACTTCAGTAGAAAAACCTCCTGCAGAAACTATTGAGTTCAATCAGGTTTCTCCAGGAATGAATTTGGCTCACAATGCTCAATCCATTTATAACCACAATACATTTGGTTAGGGCCCAAAAGTATACCAGAAGTCTGAGTGGAATTTCCCATTGACCAAGATCTCCTAATGCTGACTTAGACTAGAAACCCATGTTATGCAGCTTTCTATTTCAAATTTGAACCTGCTTGCACAATCCTGTACACATACACATTCACACAGATACATACAGGAAGCACCTCTCACAAATTAACAATACTAGTTAATCAGAATTGTAGAGTTAATGTTGTGAGAAGTAAATAAAAGAGAATTCAGATGTCTTCTAAATTTTAATATGGCTCCTGACTTTTCCCAAGTGACTTTAAAACCATGGTCCACTTGGAGAGGTAAAGACAGAACGAGAGAGAGAGAGAGAGAGAGAGAGAGAGAGAGAGAGAGAGAGAGAGAGGAGGGAGGGAGGGAGGGAGGGAGGGAGGGAGGGAGATCCATCCTAAATGGACCATGGCTTTAAAGTCCATAAATATAAATAAATATATCTATCTATCTATCTATCTAACTGGCTAGCTAGCTAGCTAAAAAGCTAGCTAGCTAGCTATCTGGCTAACCTCCTAACTCCTATATAGATCACTATAAATCAAAATCCTTTCTGATTTTGTGGGCATGTGCTCATGTGTTACACCAAATGCTAATCTTCAGCAAATAGAAAAACTACTTCTACTTAAAAATACAGTTGGGATAAGCAACTTGGTGCTTTTCAGCTGCTTCCTATCACTGAACTCAGCCTTGCTAGTGGCAAGGAAGTATGCAAAGTGGAATCAAAAGTGTCAGTTTGCATATTTCTGGCATAATAATGTTTGCATCTCTATGGAATAGGCTAGTCCAAAATGCTGTTTTTCATGTGCCAAAGTAGAGACCATGTTCAGCAGGTGACTCTCTTTGTGGAAGGAACAACTGACCCTCCCTCCATTCATTACAGTGGACAAGAACAGCCTGCCCAGCTGCAGCCCAAATCATGGGAATCAACAGGGTGGGAATTTAGTGAAGGAGATTACCCATGCCCTGTAAGAACACAACATTTTTGTTTCTATTAGAATACCATATAAAAATGTAACGCTCCGTTTCCAAAAATTGGGAGTATAATCCTATCCGAGGATAAGCATTTTACTATCTCACTGATTAGAGCAGGAGAGTGTTAATAGTACATTTATCTCCTCTCTTCTCCCCCCTTTCAACACAAACACTTCAGATTATTTTTCCTTACAGTTCTGCTTGATCTAAGCAGGACCTGACTTTCAAGGCTCCCTTCTTCCTTTGCCTCTGTGAGTCTGATGGCCTTTAAAATGGGTTTAAAGACTTTGTTATTTGGCTAAGGGGTTTGTGCTCAATCTCATTATTCCACCTTACTCTCCTCCTAAGGTAATGTCTGTTTTCTTTTACTTGTCAGTGTAGGAGCACCCGGTCATATTACAGGGCATTGTTTTAAATATGTAGGGGTTTGGAGTTTTGTTGCAAATAATTGTTTACAAGTTTGGCTGTTAAAAACTATGAACTAATTTTATTACATGGAGTTATGTAGCACTGGACCGTATCTTGATATAGTCACGTTGTTGTTAAGCATAAATTAAATAGATTAACTTTAATTAGATTGTGTCCCTTAAAAATTACATTTATTAAAAGAAAAACTATTTAAAAAAGGCTAGATGAAGGATGGATGGATGGATGGATGGATGGATGGATGGATGGATGGATGGACGGACGGACTTCAAGATATTTCTGCAACAATGTTCAGTTCAGAAAGCTCTACAAATAAATGGATATTACATCATACTCATTTCCCCACAAGGAAGACAGATGACTCAAAAAAATGTTCTAGCTCTTGCTGCATTTGTGAAAAGTATGTTATATTTTAAGGATTTTTACTTTTATATAGTATAACTTTCCCTAACCAGATGTCTCCAAATATGCTACCCATGCTGATTGACAGAAGCATGTGGTAAATAGGTTGAATTGTAATTGGAAGCCTTTCCCCCTAATGCACAGTGCTGTAAAATGCACAAATTCTTCCTTCAGCTCAGTGTCTTGTCTTGTTCATTTTTATCTTTACCAGATTCTGGCCCAAATCCTCAAACTAGTCATATCTAAAATGGAGACTCTGCAGATCTTCATATGCTGCTGAATTCCAACTCCTTGCATTTATCATCATTGGCCATGCTAGCAAATGCTACTGGAAACTGTGTTCAGGAACATCTACAAGGCAATAGGTTTATCAACTCGTATGAATGTTGTGAGAAACTATTGGTCCATCTAATCCCATATTATTTTTATCGACAGGAAATAGTCACCAAGGCAGGTCTATAGATGCCCAAGACTGAATCTAGAACATCCAGGCCATATTCTTTAACTGTGAGTTGAGTCTTCTGGACTCAACTAAACCTTGCTGTAAAAGTCCATATGGACATGGACAACTGAGAAACAAACTAGGAATGGTTCCAAAATGAACTTGTTAGAAATGATTCTCTAGCATTTTTCCTGAATCTCTGTCACTATAAGCATGAATGTGCTTGTGCATGGGCATCCATGTGTGGACATATCTGTGCGTAGTTATTATCAGTTCAAATCAATCCACCGCAGAATGAAAACCTCTTCATTGAGGTTTATGGGCAGTTATCTATAGGTATGCTGGTCCTATGTACATTGCCAGATAGATGTTTTTTGACTTCCCAGGCTAGGACTGAGATAGTGTCTGGCCAAAGTAACCAGCCAGTTTCCATGCTTAAGAGTAGAATTTAGATCTCCCCAGCAGATTCATACATCAGACTAACTTTGGCTCTTATATACAGACAGGAGCAGGGAAATCCAGGACGTAGCCTTAGCCACGGAGTGGTAGATGATCACTTAAGTGGTAGATTTCAATGAAGAGCCATTACCTTGTCTTGGATTAATTTGGGCTGATAGAACTTCAAATAAACATAAATAGTTAATCTTGGAGTTATTTCTCTTTTCTTGTATTGAAGCATATAAAATGCAATAACACAGATTATTTTTATTTATTTTATTTTTTAAACCAATCTATGTAGCTGTCCATCTCACACATAAGAAACTCTGGATAGTATACAACAAAAATTCTTGGCAGCATCAAATGCTCAGTCAAACAGCCCAGCTCAAGATGTTCAATTTCCACATTTTGTTTTTGCAAAGTTTATTCTCGTCTGTATTCACTGCTCTCCCTGCTCCCCAGTTGCATCATTCCCATCATTTGCCTTGCCCACCCCACCCCCGCAACCCAGGATTAACATCCCTTGGTGGACTTATAAATAACAGATTTCTCAGCTTGCACTGAAATCTGTTTTCAAACAAAAAGAGTCCTAATCATTGCCAAGAAGATCGTGAGGCAGTGATCTGGGGGAAGCTGTATCTGACCGATCATCTCCTTGGACCTGAATCAGAAAATTTTATTTTATTTATGACTAAGATAAAAAGATGACAGAACACTGGAAGATATCTTGTCTTCTTGTTTGGCCCCACCAGGTGTGAACTACAAGAAAAACCTTCCCACTCATATATTTCTCTTTTGGAATGACTAGAAAAAGGAGCAGCAGTATGTAGATAGGTGTGTATTCCTGTCTTTTCACGACACCTCTGAAATGTGTAACTCTTCCTTCCTTTCATAGAGTTAGATATATAGGACACAGCCCCAGTGCTTGAATGCAGTCCTCTCCCAGATATTTGGCATAGTTTCCTGAAGGTAGAAATATCTACTTGGTCTCCCTATTTTTAAATGCTTTCAGTCATACAGATAGTTTGTGGGCTCCCTCCCAATTCATGTCTTTCCCTTCACTGTTTCCATAAGCAGACCCTATCATAAAATGTTGCTACAGGGATTTCTCGAATTCCACCCGCTGCACCTTTTTGCAGTGTTTTATTTCCCCCCCCATCTCTTTCTTCGTTTTGCTCTATGCCTAAAAATCAGCATTCCGCAATTATCCATCATCCATCGTCCTCATTTGGCCCATCGGTAAAGCGAGCTGAAGTTGTCCTTAGCTATAGTTGTTAGGGTAGCTTCTCACCTCGTTTCTAACATCAGTCAATGGTAGCCTCAGAGTATTTAAATTTGTTAGGCTTTGTCACTCGTCACCTTGGCTGGCAGTGGCTGGGAACAGTAGCAATGAAACAGGACAAAGATCAGCAACTTCATGCTTGGATGATGTTCCGTTAGCAGAGTTTCTTACCCCACCACATGCTGACTCAAGGATGGATGGATAAACTTATACAACCACAACAGAAGAAGGCCCATAATGTGTGGTCAACTAATTTTTGTTTCTCTGAATATTTCTCACCTTTTGCACCCTGTGAAATTCCTCCAAAGCTGATGATACCTTCATACTGAGAATACAAGCAGTGATATTCACAGCGCAACTCTTAGAAGCAGAGGGTATGATAGTTATTTTAGTCTGCAATGACTTTTGTAGCTATTAAGTACTCATTTTGGAAGCTGGATATGAGAGGATATGTCACAGTTATCCACAAGTACAACTTTATTAACTCAGTACACAGATCCTTCTATTTATCAGTGCTGTAAGATTGGATAACTGAATGTACAACAACAATACAATCATAGGATTAGGCCCAGGAAATTTCCAGAGAACACCTTTTTCCCAGGATTGATTTAAGCATTTGGGATATCTATTTACCAATCCTTTGCAAATGGCTACAAAGCAACTGTCAGAGAAATTGAGCTCTGTAATTTCTATATAAAATGCAATATTAAAAATCATAGAACAACCCATGCTAGTTATTTTAGCTGGAAATACTCAGAATGTTTCCAGTGAGCTACAGTTTGTCCACGATTACTTTTGGCAGTTGCCAAGATACCTGACTTTTTTTTTTTTAAAAAAAAAAGATTAATTCAAAATGTAAAATAATTAAATTAGGAAGCATAGAAATTATGGAATTGGAAGGGACCACTAAATCATCTAGTGCAGCCCCCTGCGAAGTATAGAGAAATCATTCTTTAGAGTTAGCTATTCAGTCTCTTCTTAAAAATCTCCAAAGATGGAGACTCTACAACCTCCTTAAGCAAACAGCTCTTATTCTCAAGATTTTCCTTATATTTAAGCAAATTTGGGGTGTCTACAAACTTTCAGCTTTCTTGTTTTAGCGTATGCTATGCTTCTGCTGTCCCTATGTTGCCCTGTAACATTTTATCTTCTTCTTCTTCTTCTTCTTCTTCTTCTTCTTCTTCTTCTTCTTCTTCTTCTTCTTCTTCTTCTTCTTCTTCTTCTTCTTCTTCTTCTTCTTCTTCTTCTTCTTCATACTTCTTCTTCTCCTTCTTCTTCTTCTTCTTTTTCTTCTTCTTTTCTTTCTTCATACTTCTTCTCCTTCTTCTTCTTCTCCTTCTTCTTCCTCTTCTCCTTCTTCTTCCTCTTCTTCTTCTTCCTCTTCTTCTTCTTCCTCTTCTTCTTCTTCCTCTTCTTCTTCTTCTTCTTCTTCTTCTTCTTCTTCTTCTTCCTTCTTCTTCTTCTTCTTCTTCTTCTTCTTCTTCTTCTTCTTCTTCTTCTTCTTCTTCTTCTTCTTCTTCTTCTTCTTCTTCCCCTTGCCCACTCCTCCTCTTCCTCCTCCTTCTTCCTGTCCCCATACTATAAAACTTTAAATTTCATTTCAACAACTCAGAGGTGTAGGAGCCTCATAATGTTGGATAAAATACACTGAGAAAACAAACTGAAAGCTAAAGGAGAACCTATAATGTTTTGCATTTCACTGTAGAGATTTGTAAAATCCAAACCATGTTACTCATTTCAGAATTTGAGCAATCAAGATACTTGGGTTTGTTTTGCCTTTTCTTTACTTTGAAAAAGGTAACCAGCATAAACAAGGTTCAGAACAAGCTAGCTAGACAACAATCCTTGGACCTTCTTCCCCAAGTTTGTGTACTGGAGCATTTGCAAATGAGCTTTACTCTAACCTGTTCCGCAGAGAATTTTCAGAAAGCAAAGAGCTGCAATCTGATCAAAGATTTGTTTTGTTGAACTGTTTCTGTTAAAATCTAATCCTCATCTTCAAATAAGAGAGAATGCTGCCAGTCTGGTAGCATTATGAACTTCTCGCCAAGACCTCTAGGGGACAATGATTGTGTTCAACATTCAACAAGTATAGCAAGTGAGGCATTCTTGTTTATATGAATACTACTTGGTTTGGGCTTGGAAATAGATCCTCTGCAGAAGGTTTTCAACCTTCAAATAATTCAAATAATCAAATAATTCCAATCAATATAGATGTATGGATTATACTGGCATGTGTTTAAATAATATCCTATTTAATGTAGAGAACCAGGCCTTTATTACCCTAGCTAACAGTTAGTGTAAGGGACGTGGTGGCTCAGTGGGTTAGGACGCTGAGCTTGTCGATCAGAAGGTCAGCAGTTTGGCGGGTCGAATCCCGAGTGCCGCGTAACAGAGTGAGCGCCTGTTACTCGTCCCAGCTTCTGCCAACCTAGCAGTTCGAAAGCACGTGAAAAGTCAAGTAGAAAAATAGGGACCACTACGGTGGGAAGGTAAGAGTGTTCTGTGCGCCTTTGGCGTCTAGTCATGCCGGCTACATGACCATGGAGACGTCCTCGGACAATGGCTTTGAAATGGAGATGAGCACCGGCCCCTAGAGTTGGAAACGACTAGCACGCATGTGCGGGGGAACCTTTACCTTTACCTTAACAGTTAGTGTAAACTGTTTTGCTATCTGTTTTCAAGGTACATTCAGCCCATACTAAAGGAGGTAGCCTAAAAGTACATTCTAGAGCAGGGATGTGAAACTGCTGGCCATGGGCCGGTTGCATCATGTGGAGATTGCGCCCATCTCAGCTCCAGCAATGCAAAAAGTTGCGATATGTCGCAACAGATCATGTGACGCGGCGACTTTGACACTCCTGTTCTAGAACAATTAAAAGGTTAAACAAAATTATTAAATAATGTTTATCTAAAAAACAAAATTAATTTACTGAACTTTAAGTTGTTACAAGATTCTTTGCTGTTTATTTCCTTATTGTTTCATTCTTAATTTCATTTCAAACTAAATAAAAGTTATGGCAAGAAAAGGAAAGAAAATTATAACAATAATTTGTTATTGTTATTAACCCCATTAATGTAATTTACTAGGACGACCTTATATATTCACAAGTCTCACTGAATTGAATGGCCTAACCCTAAGTCAAAAAGTAAAGGGTCGTAGAAAAGTATTATCTACCTTTTAATCAGTTAAATCACAAAACAGTTATACATGAGGCAAATGATAAAGTAGGCATGTTTCTGACCTACAAAAAGAAGCACAAAAGAGAGGCAATTTCCTTTAAAAAAAAAAAGATTAGAGCTTGCTAAGTAAAATCTGGCCTTGCACATCCACGGTCTAACTCAGCGGTGGTGGCTAAAAAACGAGAGCCTTTTATGTGTTATTTATCCATGCATTTTTGCTCTTCAAAAGTCAGGGGACAACATTTCCTCCCTCATCCACTCACGCCGCCATTTCCGCCTTTGCCGCCTTTTTGAAGAGCAGAGATTTCTTCTTCTTCGAAGGGTTTTTGCACAACCCGTGCACAGGGGCCAGGACGCTCACTTTCGGAGACGCTACCTTGGGTCAGGCCCCGGTTCTACTGATCTATCGCAAGGTTAATTTCCTAACAAACGAGCAACTGCATCCGGGGACGTGGTCATAGTGTCATTTTGGCACCCAAGTCAGGGGTGGGAAGTGGGGGGTGGGGGGGAAATGCATCCCTCTTCATAGGCTCCAAACTCTCCTGGTTTCCCTCCATATTCAATTTCACTTTGGGAAACGCACGCTTTCCGCCCTTTCTTTCTTCACCCACCGGCCTTTTTCTGCGTCTCTTTCTGGGCTCCCTGCTCGCGTTAAAGAAGTCTCCTTTATTAAACTAATTTTAATTGAGGAAGAAAGCTGGGGTCGTTTGGTTTTGGTTTTTGTTCTTTTGTAAGCGTTTTGGCTCGGCGGTCAGCAGGAGCACCCCCGGAGCTGCACAGCACAGCAATTTGGTTGAGAAAAGAGGCACAGATAAAATGTTAGTCCCATTAGTCCCAGTGCAAGGGCTGGTGTTAAACAGTCGGGTTCGCTGAATTCCATTGGACTGGTTTTATTTATTTATTTTTATTTTTATTTTAATTCCATTTATATCCCGCCCTTCTCCGAAGACTCAGGGCGGCTTACAAGCTTAGCAGTAGCCTTCATTCTATGTATATGCCTGCTTATTAGGGCTTTCACACACAACCCCAAGCGGCATTATTACAAAGTCAGCTTATTGCCCCCAACAATCTGGGTCCTCATTTTACCTACCTCGGAAGGATGGAAGGCTGAGTCAACCTTGAGCCTGGTGGGACTCGAACCTGCACTAATTGCAGGCAGCTGGTGTTACTTAAGGAGGCATTAGCCCACTGCTCCACCAAGGCTCTCCACCAAGGTTGGGGAGTACAAGGAGATGTAGGCGGTCACATAAGCCCCCGCTCCCCCTCCATCCCTAGGTAATAGGCGCTACATGTAGTCCTCGACTTATGACCACAACCGAGCCCAAAATTTCTGTTGCTAAGTGAAACATTTGTTAAGTGAATTTTGCCCCATTTTTACAACCTTGCCACTGTTGTCAAGTGACTTGCTGCAGTTGTTATGTTGGTCATGCGGTTATTAAGTAAATCTGGCTTCCCCTGTTGACTTTGCGGGTCAGAAGGTCGCAAAAGATGATCACATGACCCCCGGGGCGCTGCCACTGCCATAAATATGAGTGAGTTGCAAAGCATCTGAATTTAGATCGTGTGATCATGGGGATGCCGCAATAGTTGTAAGGCTTCAAAAACAGTCATAGGTCCCTTTATCCAGTGCCATTGTAACTTTGAACGGTCACTAAATGAATCGTTGTAAGTTGAGGACTACCTGTAGTGAATCCTCATTTACTCATAAATGAGAAATAAATAGCAATACTGTAAAAAATAGTCTGTACTTGTAGGAGCTTAAGCATCCATGGATTACCGTACCTCAAACAATGATGAATTAGCAACACTGGGAGCCAGTGAGAAATGGGGACCAAGCATGGGAAGCAACAGTAAAATTTAAATGTGTTTTAATTCTTGATCCTCAGTGTTTTAATTCTTGATCCTCAGTGGATCAAGAATTGGACCCTGTGATCCCTGGCCTTGTTGAGATACATGCTTCAGTCGTCCTATCAGTGGTGGTCAAGGCATGGAAAGAATTATGGGACTTGTAGTTCATCTCACCTGGAGCATTACAGCTTCCAGACTAATTACAGGTGGTCTTCACTTATAACAGCTCGTTTAGCGACTATTCAGTTTTACAACAGCACTGGGGGAAAAAGTGACTTATGACCATTTTTCACACTTAAGACTGTTGAGGCGTCCCCATGGTCATGTGATCAAAATTTGGATGCTAGGCAACTGGTGCATACTTACGACCACTGCAGTGTCCCAGGGTCATGTCATTGTCTTTTGAGACATTCTGGCCAGCAAACTCAAAGAGGAAACTCCTTTCACTGAACAATTGTGTTACTAACTTGACAACCACGGTGATTCACTTAACAACTGTGGCAAAAAAGTTCATAAAATGGGCAAAACTCACTTAACAAATGTTTCACTTAGCCACAAAAATTTTGGGCTCAATTGTGATCATAATTTGAGGACCACCTGTACTGAAATTCTTAAGTAACTTTCTATTTGTTCAAGGAAATTAACTCAGATATAAAATCTCCAGAAATGTTGGGGAAATGGACTTTTCTTAGTTTTCTCTGAGAAAAATATTAGGCAAAATTGAAAGCCTTTTATGTTTAAGAGGCACCTTTTACTAATCTAGACATAGCTGTTTCTTTAACAACAAAAAAATACCTAATACATAACTTAGTTTGCTTATTATTACATTTTATCATATATTAAAAATATAGCTTATTCTTTTAAAAGTATGCTTAAGTAATTGATTTTGTCATATCTGATAAATAAGAATGTGAAAATATGTACCACTGAATGTCTTTTTGCTTATGGCAAAATGGAAATCTGAAAAATAAATGTAGGCATAATAAGAGTTTGATATACTGAATTTGGATTTTTTTTAGTAGAGAATTGTGGAAACCATTCTTTTTGTTCCTTTCAGCTGCTCTGGTATTTTATAGATTTGAGCATTGGAAGAAAAGTTCTTTCCAGACTCAACAACAGGCTTGGTAGACCCTATCACAACTAGTTCTTTGTTTCTAATCTCTACAGCTATTTTAGCCAAAGCAATCTTGAATTTTGAAAAAGTGTTGTGAATGCTTTCAAAATGTGTTGTCAATCACCAAGTGCAGTGTTTTTCAAACTTGGCACCTTTAAGACATTGGACTTCGAGTCCCAGTGTTGTCTGGGCAATTCTGGGAAGTCCACAAATCTTAAAAGCTGCCAAGGTTGGAAAAACATTGATTTTATGGTTGTCTAGGTAAGAAGCCAGTCACAAAATACCTATTAGAAGGCAAATAGATACGTATACTGGTTTGTGAGCAACTGGCACTTGAACATAGCTAAATTTCATCCTTCCATTTATTTTTAGTTAAAAACGTGGCGTGTTGCAGAGCCAAGATCCTGCTAGGCACAAGGGAGATACTGGTGAAAAGATTGGTTTTATAAGATCATAACAAGAATTCTGACTGTATAGAACAGGGGTAGGCAACCTTGGCTCTTTTATGACTCGTGGACTTCAACTCCCAGAATTCCTGAGCCAGCTATGCTGGCTATATGCTATGCTGACTCAGGAATTCTGGGAGTTGATGTCCACGAGTCATAAAAGAGCCAAGGTTGCCGACCCCTGGTATAGAATATAACAATATAAGGATTTTATCTCATCCATTGCCCTCTTGGTCCTTTATTATCTATTCAGCTGGCAAGGAGAAAGGAAGAAACCCTACAAAAATGAACAAGTTAGTTCAGAAACAAAGTAGGCACTGAATCTTTTCTCAGCCTCTTGTAAAAATGACAGTGCCTCTTGGAGACAGAAAGGCACATTATTTTTGCAAATAGAGCTTGAGCTCTGTGTAGTAATTATAATGACTACTGTATACAGAAAAATGACTTTTTCCTGCATATTTTCTAATGGTGGTGGGAGGAACGATTTCAACCTCCTCGTAATATTATTTATTTATTATTCTGAAACAAGATTTTTTATCATGGCAATTTTTTTAAACAGTTCAGCTGTTCAGGTAAAAGTTAACAAAAAGGATAGGGGAGGGGGAACTTTATTTAAATCAAAAATAAATCCTTTCTCTCCCACTTTTCAGAGCTTTCCAAAGAACTAAAATTGCTGGTCTTCTGCAGATTACATGAAGTTAAAAAACTAAAAATAAAAGATGTAGCAATAGTATGATAATTCATACATGTTTTACCAGATGCTAAAAATAAAATTGGAATTAGGAATTTAATATCTGTCTTGACAGTAAGTTCCTTGGGAAAAACAGGATTTAAATATTGTAAACTTCCTCTCAATTCTGGAAGATACCAACCTTATCACACTGAATGTTTTGACATAAATAGCCAAGTACTTGAAATTGTAATCATATATATGCACCTGAGAATTAAAGTTAATTAAGCACAATACCCCTGTTTCTACAACACATTTAACCCAGTTATCTTAAACCCAGTAAAACATAGTACTGTAAAAGAGATGTATTTGTAATCTGGCAGCCCATATTCACACTGACTGGGTCAAAAAGCCACAATTCGCCTTTTCCCTATAAGTGCCTGAGTTGTCATGCTAGGTGATCAGCAAAGCTTCATGACATCCCTACACACCTTCCCTATTGATCAGATAGTCATAGGTAGTCAACACAATCAGTTATATTTGGGACTAATTATGTGTTCTGAACAATCTTAAATCATCATCATCTTGGCAATAAACTTCTGTAACTGATAGACTTCACCCATTCTTTCTCTCCACCTCTTTTTCTTGGAGAATTAGTTGGGCAAAATGAATCACTTGACTTAATATTGTTTATCCCACAGCACAACTGATTAGGTGGAATGAGTTTAACCCTGTGCATTAGAGGGTCTGTTTAAGGCCAAATTTAATCCACTGGGGCTAGGTGATTGGATTAATTCACACATTCTTGGTGTTCCCATAAAGTCATTAGCTACCCATTAAACCAGTTAAATATATTGTGACAAGAAGTTATTGAAATTTATTTTCAAACGAGCTTATATAGGAAATGCTTCAATCGTCCCCCTTCCATAAGTCAAATAACCTGAAAATTGTGGTTTTGAATGGATAAGTCCTGCAATTCCTGCTTGTGGACTTACTAAGTTCACTGGTGCTTTTTGAGACAAGGCACATGGTGTTGCTATTCAAAAGACAATGTGCAGTTTTCCTCTCTTCCTTCTTCACTGTTTTGGGTGAAAAGAGATGGAAGGCCCGCTGGGAGAATGATTAGATGTAGAACAAAATAACTGGTCATCCTGTGCAATTCTTTTAAGGAGTCAGAATGATGGCACGACAAATGCCTTATCTGGAAATACTTTTTTCATAGATCAGTGTTGTATACAGGGTATCTATTACAGCTAGAATGCCTAATTTGGGGAGATGGGAATATTATGTATCCTCCAACTATTAGCTAACAGTGTCCAGTTTGGTTCCAATTGACTTTTTTTTAATCAATTCATTTAAATTGTTTTCTCCAAACGTGTAAAGGAATATACTTTTTAATTGAATGCCCTAAAAGTAAAACTCAGTTATATTCTCAGATAATGTACTTTTAAGATTGGAAAAAATGCCTTAAGGTTCACAGAGAATATGATAAAAAGAATCTGGTAGTATCTACTATATGATATGCTCTGATGAGAATGTGATAATAAAAGAAAATATATAAGGCTTTCTGTCTACTCTTGGGGAGAGATTTCCCTCCTTTCATGTAACTACAAGATATGTTTTTTAATTTTTTTAAAGGAGTAGCACTGTTACTGTTTTGTCATTCACCTACTGGATGAAAGCCTTTTATACAGTACTGAATGAGATCTATCTCACTAAGAGCCATGGTGATGCAGTGGTTAGAATGCAGTACTGCATGCAAACTCTACCCACAGCCTGGAGTTCAGTTCTGATTGGCTCAAGGTTGACTCAACTTTCCATCCTTACGAGGTCAGTAAAATGAGGACCCAGATTGTTGGGGGCAATATGCTGACTCTGTAAACCACTTAGAGAGGGCTGTAAAGGACTATGAAGCAGTATATAAGTCTGAGTGCTATTCATTCTTGTTTGATATCTCCTCTTCTTCCTCCTCCAAAGTGCAGATGTTTGCATTTCAACATCTGGCCCATTTTTTTCCTCACATTTCCTATTTGATTTCACATCCAGACTGAAGAAAGCAAACTTTATTTATTTTTGTGTCATATTTGTTGGGCCTGTGTCTGTAATTTCACATGTAGATGTGTAATTCCATGAAGCATTAAGAGAGTTTTTCTCAATAACATCAAAAGAAGACTCCTTAGAAGAAAAATAGAAAAATTGGCTTGAATACCTCAGACCACCATTTTCTAACTGAGCCATAGATGATAGGTGACAGATAGATGATGATGATAGATTAGATAGATTAGATAGATTAGATAGATTAGATAGATAGATAGATAGATAGATAGATAGACAGACAGATAGAAACTCTTAAGTTTTGTTTAGTGACCATTCGATGTTACAATGGCACTTAAAATAGTGACTTATGACCATTTTTCACATTTATGACCGTTGCAGCATCCCCGTGGCCACATGATCAAAATTCAGATGCTTGGCAACTGGTTCATATTTATGACGGTTGCAGTGTTCCAGAGTCACGTGATCACCTTTTGTGACCTCCTGACAAGCAAAGCTAATGGGGAAGCCAGATTCACTTAACAACCGTGTTACTAACTTAACAACTGCAGCAATTCATTTAACAATGGTGACAAAAAAGATCATAAAATCACTTAATAAATGTCTCACTTAACAACAGATATTTTGCGCTTAATTGGGGTCAGAAGGTGAGGACTACCTCTATAGAGATATTGTAGAATTTTAATCACTCCTTACACTAAAACAAACTCACCTAATCCACCCTGGGTTTTTTTTTATGAGACTGGTCCTTATTCCTACTTTATTTAACACTGGAAGTATTTTTTTCCCTCTATCTTTCCCTAGAAAAAAATTCAGGAAAACCTCACTGAGTGTTTTAGTAAATTACATTGTGTTCCTTTCGGCACTATCCTATGAAGGTCAATTTCTTGCACCCAGTTTAAAAATTCCAGTCTTATCTAGAATTATGGAATCAGGCTCTAAATATCAGTTCCAGCCTTGCTGAAGTCAGTGAAATTTATACTTCTCAGTAAATACATAGGACAGCAGTGATAGTTAATAAATCAGTTAATTGTTAAACAACATTACTTAAAATACTATTATATTTTATAACTCATTATTGATTATTAATTAATTTCATTTCTGGAAAATAAAACCATCGAGTAATGATATAAGAATATGACAGATAGCATAGAGTTTTCAAAAAAAAACACCCCACCTTTAACCAAGAGATTTAAATGTCACTCAGGAATATTTGCCTGTAAAATACCAATTTATTTTAATACTTAAAAAATAATAATAAATCCAGTGATAAATGTTCATTATCAAGAATCAGCATAAAGTGCCAAATAGCAATAACTTTAAACCAAAAAACATATTGGAATGTCTTGTCTTTTTTGTTTTTTAAAACGCTGCTTAGGAAAAAAATAAAAAAAAATAAAAGATGATTCTGGATAAAATGCTCACGTTGAGATTTGTCAGCAAACGCTCCCACCTGCCCTTTCACAAAACTCAGTTCACCATCATCTGGACACCCGCTAACTTGAAAGTACCACCAAGGCTACAGCACAGCAGTCACTTTGATTTGTTATTATTGAGTTTCCATTTTGTCACGTGGGTTGCTTGCTTGGTTTGATTTGCTTGGTTTTTCTTTCAATTTTTCTTTCGAATGACAGAACTGCCTCCTAAGGCACCAGACCACGTCCCCACCAAAAAAAAAAAAAGAAAAAAGACAGAAGTGTTAATTTCTGGAGGATGGCAGGACCCCTTTATAGCATAATTCTTCTTCAGAATGTTGCCTCTTTCCGACAGTTTATTAGTGATCTTCTCTGCCATCTCAGCTGTTCCCCAAATGTGGAATTAGTTAAGATAATACTCTTCTAGATTTTCTTTTCCAAAGGTTATAAAGGAGACACGTTTTAAACAAGTCACTCACAAAAGAATAAACTTAACTGGGGAGGTAGAAAGCTATTTGTTGTTTGTGTTTAAGCGGAGGACAAAGATTCCTCTCCAATACTTGAGCACCCCCTTTTGACGTAAAGTTTAGTGAAGTCACGCAGGATTTACACTTGGAAGTACCCAGGTTTTGGAAAGACTGACTGCATTTTTGTGCCTATCGGGTTGTGGTTTCCTTGATATATTTTTTTAAAGTATTAAATTAATCGTGTTGAGTGTTCCCCATTGTCTCTGTGAAGAATTTGATCTAAAATGTAGAGTGGAGAGGAGAGATGAAGTTCATTGGGGTTAGAATCTTTAGCATTTCATTTTGGAAGGTTTGAGTTCCTTTACTTGTGTGTGCAGTGTCTTGTGAACAGCTAGAGTCCTGGATTGGCAAAATCCCTTTCCACATTCTTGACACTTAAAAGGTTTTTCTTTTGAGTGGATATATCTGGGAAGAGAAAAATAAGAGAAAGAGAGAAGAAGATTTTTAATGGATGTTTAACCTCTCTAGGGAAATACAGTTCTGTTTCAACTTGCTGGAATACAAACATTTGGTAGAAAGAAAAAAAATTAAAGGGAGCTTTGTTCTACAGAAAAAAAAGTGTAATCACTCTGGATTTGGATGCAAAATTAATTTTGATTCTGCTACGATTTACTGTTTAGACAAGGGGTGTCAAACTCGCAACGTCACGTGATGTGTTGCGACGTATCACGACTTTTTTCCCATTGTTGGCAATGAAGCGGGTGCGGTTTCGGCATGACGCATCCGGCCTGTGGGCTGGCAGTTTGACACCCCTGGTTTAGACCAATGTTTCTCAATCTCAGCAACTTTAAGATGAGGGGACTTTATCTCTCAAAATTCCTCAGAATTTAAACACTTTTAGTTAGCTTTATACTTACATACAATGCATACATGATTATGTCATGATGCAATTGCCATGATTTAAGAGCTTGTATCAGGATACCTAATTCAAGGGCATAAGTTGCAGCATTTTTGTGATTATGTCATCACACACATCACCACTGGTTCTCCCTTGCCCACTCTGCAAGAACTCAAACAAGTATTGTCATGCAATATTTTTGTTAATATCAGAATGAAGTTCCAGCCAAAAATGAACACAGAAATATATATTCAGAGCATGTCTTTGAATTGGATAGAAAAATACAAAAATCAAAGAACCTACAATCCCCAAAAATAATTGAATTGGAAAGTTTAATATCCAGTTCTATGTTAATAACATCAGTAGAATTTATATAGCAGTTGTATCAGTAATTCCCACTGTTTTCAGACAATTCAGAAATCATGTTTTCAACTCCCATTATGTTTAGTAATGCTTACTCTTAGTGAAAAGTAGATAGGATTAAATTTTAAAAACAGTGCTGTCCTCTTTCTATTAGTATTACCATATCTAGGCTGAAAAAAACTCAGCAGCTAAGAGTTAAGAATATCTTGATACTCATCTGGATTTTACCAGATTACACAGAGTAGCTTTCATTTATAACCAGACTTTTGAATACAAAAGAAAAGGATCCAAAACCTCAAACTTTTTTTTAGTTGTTTAAAATAAGTGACCAAGGAAGGTCTCCAACTTTAATTAGAAGAATCCTGGAGGAAGAATTTATAATACTTCTGCTATCTTTAAATCTCTCTCCCAGAATTGCTATTGCCCTGCAGTAGACAACATAGAAGCTTTTCTTATTTCCCATCTCTAAAATTGGAAATAATTCTAAAGTTACATTGTCATGGTAGTGTGACAGTCTATAAATTAAATAACCAAAGGATCCTAATCATAGGTTCCTAATTATTTTCCTGAATCCTTTAACATTCACTTGGCCTCCTCTATTCAAATATAAGATAGAGAGAAAAAGCCCAGAAATCATAAAACTAGAATGAACAATGAAAAAAGATAATTCACAAAGGAGCTTCACACGACAGAGAAGAGCAACAAAGATGATTGGGGGACTGGAGGCTAAAACATATAGGGAACGGTTGCTGGAATTGGGTATGTGTAGTTTAACGAAGAGAAGGGTGAGGGGTGACATGATAGCAGTGTTCCAATATCTCAGGGCCTGCCACAAAGCAGAGGGAGCCAAGCTATTCTCCAAAGCACCTGAAAGCAGGACAAGAGGCAACGGATGGAAACTAGTCAAGGAGAGAAGCAACCTAGAACTAAGGAGAAACTTCCTGACAGAACAATTAACCAGTGGAACAACCTGCCTCCAGAGGTGGTGAATGCTCCAACACTGGAGGCTTTTAAGAAGAGACTGGACAGCCATTTGTCTGAAATGGTATAGGGTTTCTTGCCTGGGCAGGGGGTTGGACTAGATGACCTCCAAGGTCCCTTCCAACTTATTATTACTGTTGTTATTGTTGTTGTTATTGTTATTATTATTATTATTATTATTATTATTATTATCATCATCATCATCATCATCATCATTATTATGCATATATCCATAGCTTTAAAGTGGTTGCGATTAGCTTAACTATGATGGTTTATTTATTTTATTAGCGTGCTGAGAATTCTCTTATTAGTTTTTAGTGTAGTTCTTATAATCCAATGCCACACTTTTAAACTGATTTAAGTGTGTTGAGTAGGCATGTATTTATTGTATCAGTAAAAATATGGAAGTACATACAAATGAAGTATAATAGGATTTTTACCAATACAATAGTTTCTTTGTTGTGATTCCAATGTGCTGTTAAAAAACAAGATCACCTGCATAGAAGCTTAAGTAGCTGAAAACTCAGTTCAGTTTACTCTGAAATGGTATCCTCCAGCTGTGTTCAACTACAATCCTCAAAGAGCCAAGCTGGGAGTTAGCTGGTGAGCATGGAGTATGGAGAAAGCTGGCATACAAGACTGAAATGGTCACCGGCACTGCTCAAATTAAGGAGCATGGAAAATCAGCAATGAATTAGGGGAGTGAGGGGGAGGCACACAAATTCAACCCCTGGGCTCCCTCTCAAAGGAAAATCTGGACTCTGGGCCCATGAGGTTACACGCCATTAATGTGAGACCTCTAACAAAGATCGTTACCATTTTCTGCACGGTAATAGCAAGCAGGATGGAACAGGAGAGATTGGGACATATCGAGTTATCCAGTGATGCCGCCAGAGAAGAATATGAACGTCCATACCTTCCACTCAGGAAAATGAAGAGCATCCCAAAGTACCAATCTAACTGACCCCATTTTGAATTAAGTGAAGTAATATTTCCTTCATGTGAATGGGAACATAAGAAAAGCAGTTTCTAGAATGGCTTGACTGCATCAGTGCCTATAAGAGATCTTCATTTTTCTTAGCTTTCAGTTAAGAATTCTTTGCAAACGTTCCAGCCCTACATTGTCAACATAACATTATTTGCAAAAAAAGGGACATCCATACCTAAATGGATGTATTATATTTAAATTGAAGCAGCGTGATTTATATTTACGATGCAAGCCAAACAAGCAATAGGACGGTAAACTTTCTAAACCATACACCCCAAATCCTTTATAATAAACCTGAGTTTTGTTAAATAAACGACTCAGTGAGTGGGCATACCTGTGATCTCTCAGGTGATCTTGCCTTCTGAAGGCCTTATGACAAATGTCACACGTGTACGGCCGTTCATCCGTATGGGTTCTTTCATGGATCAAAAGGTTGTAGGACTTGGTGAAGTGTCTGCCACAGAACTTGCACACAAACTCCTTCTTGGTTTTGGAGGGTAGCCTCCCACGGGTGGGTTTCTTCTCAGGGGAAAGCTTGGTCACTTCAAGCAATGAGCCCAGGCCTGCAGAAGAGCCTTGGTTGTCTATCTGTCCCAATTTGGAATGATCTTCTTGGGTGGCAGCCACCGCGAGGTTTGCAAAGTCAAATCTAGGCTTGGCTTTGAGCGGCACATTCGTCGCTTCATGCTTGGGATGGATGACGTGCGGGAACAACGGGAAGGCAGGCAACTGGAACCTGGCATCCACTAGGCTGGTAACACCAGGCACCTTGGAGAAAGACGAGCGGGGCAGGTGCATGGCGGGATAGCCCAAAGTCCATTGGTGAAGGTGAACAGCATGGAGGGCACTGAAGCCGTAGAGGTTGGGCAGGTGGTCCGAAGGCACTGCAGGCAGGCCGTTGAAGGCTTGCAGGAAGGAGTAATTGGTCAGCTGCAGGGAAGGATGGATGGGTACTGGGGCGGGCAAGGTCTTGCTCCCCATACTGGCAGAGAAGTCTGAAAGAGAAGGCGAGTGCCTGCAAGAAAGGGGAGGGGCAGAAAGATAAAACGGGCTCGATAAATGAAGTGTGGAACAAGGCAGCTATTTAACCTAATTATCCTAAATAGGAATAAGATGACACAAAGACACTGAACCAAGAAAAGCAGGTACAGCATAATGTTCAGAGAAGGTACCGAATGACGAAATCCTAAATAACAGATTCTTGCTCCGCTGCTTTCTCTCATTTCACAATATGACTTCCCTGACAGATTATTTTAACAGCTGTACCTTCACAAGAACTATGAAACTGGGTAGGGTAAAGGTAAAGTTAAGGTTCCCCCGCACATGCGTGCTAGTCGTTTCCGACTCTAGGGGCCGGTGCTCATCTCTGTTTCAAAGCCGAAGAGCCAGCGCTTGTCCGAGGACATGTGGCCGGCATGACTAGACGCCAAAGGCGCACGGAACGCTGTTACCTTCCCACTGTAGTGGTCCCTATTTTTCTACTTGCATTTTTACGTGCTTTCGAACTGCTAGGTTGGCAGAAGCTGGGACGAGTAACAGGCGCTCATTCTGTTACGCGGCACTCTGGATTCGACCCCGCCAAACTGCCGACCTTCTGATTGACAAGCTCAGCGTCCTAACCCACTGAGCCACCGCGTCCCTTATTCTTTCCCAATTCGTTTGAATTGGGAAACTGCGTCCCTTCACAAGAACTATGAAACTGGGTAGGCTAATCACTAGGAAATCTTCAGCAGCTCTTAGAAAGCCGCTCTAACTTTTCCTTCTGAGGCCTGGCCATTATCCCAGAACTAACCTTCCTCATGGCAGTGTGGAATAAGATGGAGCTACCGCTTCTGAGAGCTTTTCTCTCCACATCAGGTCCTTTGCTTTGTACAACAAAACATCTCTGTACAATTCTGTGTGAAACTTTTCGAACTTTGCCCAGTATAACAGACCTTTGGTATCCTGGAGATATCAATCAATCAGAATAGAACTGGAAGGGACCTTGGAGGTCTTCTCGTCCAACCCTCTGCTCAAACAGGAGACCCTGTTTCAGACAGGTGGCTGTCCGGTCCTTTTTTTTTAAACCCTCCAGTGTTGAAGCACCCACAACTTCTAAAGGCAAAAGCTGTTCCACTGGTTAATTGTCCTCACTGTTAGGAAGTTTCTTCTTAATTCCAGACTGCTTTTCTCCTTGGTTAGTTCCCATCCATCAAGTGAGGGAAAGCTGCACTATTAACCAATGTCATTTTGATTCACTATGCTATAAAAGGAGAAGAAATAGCAAGCAATACAGGCAGTTCCCGGATTAAGAAGGTCCAACTTACAGACAATTCATACTTACAAGCAGGCTGCTTATTGCTAAAAGTGGTGCAAAGCTTTCTCCTTCCTCAAGCTGACAAACTACTGAAGCCTCACAAAGTTTTCAGGAACTGCTGAAGCTGCAGGTTTATCTATAATATATATATATATATATATATATATATATATATATATATATATATATATATATATATATATATATATATATATATATATATATATATATATATATATATATATATATATAACACCCTGCAGGTTCAGTGATTCACTGACATGAGGAAGGGGAACGTCATGACTTGCATACAAATTTGAGTTAAAGACAGATTTAGGATCAGAACTCATTCTTAACCCAGGGACTGCTGGGGTTGAATAGAAAAGTAACGTAAATTATATGTTCCCAGACAGAGGATAAGGATTCCAGGGCAGAACTGGAATGGCAAAGTTCTCAACTAGTGAAGAGAAGGGAAAAAGGTATGTCAGGGCCTTTGCTATTACCATAGTTGACTTCTATTCCAAAACATGAGTGCCCACTTGATGTCGTGGTGAAGGCACCAGGTTAGAAATTGGGAGATTGTGAGTTCTAGTTCTGCCTGAAGCACAAAGCCAGCTAGGTGACCCTGGGTCCAGTCCTTCTCCCTCACCCCTCGGAAGCAGCCAATGGCAAACCACTTCTGAAAACTTGCTCAGAATACTGCAGGGATTAATTTTGATAGCCACCAGGAGTCAACACTGATTTGAGGATGTGCGTGCACATGCACGCACGCATGCACACTTATATGCACACCACAGTGTGAGAAAGCTGGAGGCTAGGACTGTTGTACCACTGACTTTTATAAACTTCTTTGAGAGAGGGAGGAGGGGATGAAAACAAGCAAGCTGGAGAGGAAGACACGTTCTGCCTGTACTGCAGAGAGTCAACTTCCAGCTCAAATTTTCCTTTGCTGCCTTTGCCACAACAATGGACAGACACTGAGTTTTGTGGAGAAAGCAAAACACATTCAGTGTGTCTTTGCTATATTTAATAAAAGACTTATCTTTGGCAAATTTAGACTAGCACACTCCTGGTATGCAGGCCCAGGGCGGGCAGATTAGGCACATCCCTTGCCATTCATTCATTTCCTTAGAAAAGAGGGCTTGGTGATGTTCACCCACACCCCAGATTTATTTCCCCTAAGGCGCATAACAGGAGCCTAGGAGCATCACAGAACCAAGACTGCTTCTTTACCCAACGGTACCAGGACCGAGAGGGGAAAATGAAGCCACTTTAAAAATATTTTAATTTTTTGCCCCACCTAGACAGTGCAGGGCATCTGTCTCAGGCCCTCAGAAGCAGCCGATGGGAATGATCTCGCACTTCAAACTGGTAACCAAACCTCCAGACATGTCAAACACAAGGCCCGGGGGCTGGATCCGGCCCGCAAAGTGGTTTCATGCGGCCCGCGAAGCCATCCTGGAAACAGTGAGGGAACGGCCCCCACTGCCTTGGCCCTGGCCCAGAGACCCTCCTCCTGCCAGAGACCCTCAGATCTGTCCCACTCCTGCCCAGGCCCGCATAGGCACCCTTGATGCGAACGATGTAGAGCTGGCCACGCCCACCCAGTAGGCCACACCCACTCTAGCCACACCCACCCAGTAGGCCACGCCCACCCAGGCCATACCCACCCTGCCCCCTGAAGGCAACCGCAATGCTGATGCGGCCCTCAATGAAATTGAGTTTGACACCCCTGACCTAAGCAATGTGGCAGAATTTCTGGGTGTTTCCCCCCCCCCCGCAGGAGATGTCTGTGGAGCTCCTCAATCACCCAACTCATGGTTGTCCAAGGCAACTAGACTTTCTCATATATTTTTTTCCTTTGAAAAGATTTCGCTTCCCATCCAAGAAGCTTTGAACTGAACTGATGAAGTTTTCTAGATGAGAAGCGAAATGTTTTCAAAGGGAAAACCAAACAAAACAAGCAAGTCTAGTTGTCTTTTGGGGGAAAAAAAGCATCTTTCAGTTTTTCTGGAGATCAGTGAAGGCAGGCTGCAATGTGCAGTCATGGGAATCAAGACAAATGTCTTGCTGGTCCTTCATTTTAATATCACCATGCTTCAACGTTGACCTCCAGTTTCCTTCAGAAAGAGTTTTCAAAGCGCTGCTTCATCTGCCACACTGCCATTTCCCATATGCTTTCCTCCTCTATCTGGCACTAACCAAATCAGTGATATTCCTCACTACTACTACTACTACTACTACTACTACTACTCCAAAATGAAACAAGGCCTTGGAATTCAATGAGATCTACTGCCAGCTATTTCTCCTACGAACCGCAAATTTAACCCATAGGGAACAAGTAGGGGTAGAAAATAAAAGACGCAGCCCCTCCCCTCTACAGCCCACTTTTCTTTCTTGCTGTCCACTGTATATGGAAAGACCCAGTGTCCTCTTTCTTCTTCCAGTCAGTTATGAAAGAAAAAGATCTGGTTAAAATGTGGGTAAGACCAGTGCTTTTTTTGTAAAAGAAAAAGGTGCCGGAACTCACACATGTCATACAACCCACCTTGCCTACCCTACAAGGTTCCATCCAAAAAAGGTGCCGGAACTCCGTTCTGAGCGTTCTATGACAAAAAAAGCCCTGGATAAGACACACCACTAGGAAATCCCAAAGATATAACCTCGATTGGAAGACAACAACAATAATCTGGAAGACAACAAAGGCCAATCTTTTATCTGTTGTTTGAGGAAACTTTGCACTGAACACCACTCAGGGCTGGAGTCTCCAGAAATTGAACCTGGGCTGAGGCTAACTAAACCTTTATTGGTAGGGTGGAAGGAGGCTTTTTATTTTATTTCAAGCCAAGTTTTTCAACTGCATCTAACTGATTCCCCAGGGGTTGGGGAACGGCATAACAAGCCTAAAACTTGGGAGGACTGAGCCACAAGTTCAACATCTCAAGGAGAAAAGGGACTGCCACTCTTCTTGCATGGAGTCAGCACGGGTTTGAATGGCACTGTTTTACCATTCCCTTCAAAGGAAATGGGAAAGACACACGCCACTGTCCTTCAACCAGGACAGCCTTCCTTGATGAGCTTACCGTGTTCAACACACTAACCAGCAATTCTGGCATTTGTAGTCCATCAGCTACCTGCAGGGCATCCGGAAACCGGGTTAATGATTCTAGGCTGAGAACAAAGCAACCAGCCTGTAAGCCACCTGTGCTTTCAGGTTAAGCTGGCAGAGTGAAAGGCCAGCTTAGACACAGGAGGAAGGTTGAACATGGTTCCCCCAAGCCCCTTTCTCAAATAACCCCTGGAGGCAAAGAAAGAACAGGAGTCGCTTTAACCAGTTAAGCCCAAACCCATTCAGACGACTGTGAAACCAGCCAAGGTGAACAGGCGTGTACCTGAGGGAAGTCCCATTTCAAAAAGAAATAGCAGAGATGGGGAATACCTTATAAAACGAAACAAAACAGATCCACAGATCGATCTCAGACTGAGCTGTGTTGGGGCCTGGCTTGTTTTGCACGCCCCGCTACCCTTTCATATACCCGAATCACTTAAAACCTTGCTGGGCACACAAGTCAGAATCTTCCCCCCCCCCCCCCGCGCCCAGGAAGCTGGATCCCCTGCCTGCCAAGGTCCACGAGGGCCCTTTCGGAACTGAGAGAGTTGCAGCAAAGGGAGATTCCGACCTCAGAATTTGGGCAGCGGGTCTCGAGTTTGCTTCTTGCGCTAATATGGCGAGCCGTAAACTCGGATGACAGATCTTCGCTTTAGGTAAGAAGATATAAACATAGCTTCTCCCGGTTAGGTGCCGAGGGAGAGGCGGAGGCTGTCTGTTGCCTGGAGATAAACACTAAATGACGGGGTGGTTTTCTTGGGGTAACACCCCCCCTTCCCCCCTTTTTTTCTTTCTTTTTAGTGTCTCTGGTTTTTCCAACGGAGCTCAGGGCATCACAAAGGCAGCCAAAGATACCCAGGCAAAGTTTCAAAAGGAGAACGAGAAGAAGGCAAGCTTACGGGGATGACTTGGGAATCATCCGTGGACAGCTGGACAGCGTAGGGGTGGGGCTGGGGACTCTGTGGCACAGGCTGGCCCGAGGAAACCGTTGCCCGGCCTCGAGGTAAAGGCTGCCAAGGGGCCACTTTTTCACCTGGCTTTACTAGATCAGCCTCAAAAAAAAGAGAGAGAGAGAAAAGAAAAAGAAAAAGAAAAAAAGTGAATCCTAGCATTCCATCGCGTTGACCCAGAATAAGCGAATGTGACATTTCGCCAAGATCTGCCTTTCCTAATTGGATAAATTCAGTGTTGTCTTCAATTAAAGCACATGCACACGCATTGCTAAGCCAGATTCCTCCCCAGCCCCCCACTCGCCTCTGTTAACTGTTTGAGAGCAGTCCAGTCGTGGGTAATCGCTTTCTTTTCACTTCTGAGAGAGCCTTTATGAAATCCTTTGTTTGGGATCTGGGTGAGAAAAATCCCCTCTTTTAAATTTGGCCAGGGATGGGAGAGGTGGGTGGAGAACGAGGTCGGATCTGGTGTTTATTCGGATTTATTTTATTTATTTATTTGTTTTGGGGGGTGGGATGTTCAGATCTAGCAGCCCAGGAGGCAGGGGAGCCAAAGTCGGGCAACCGGGCGTCAAAAGAGCCACTGCTTTTAAGAGTGGGTTGACGTGAGCATTTAGGAATATACAGCAATAAACAATCATTTAGAAATTGGGAGGTTTATTCCTGTGCTTATTTAATGGTTCGAGAACAAACGCTGTTGGGTTCAAAGAAATTATCCGTGGAGTACTTAAGATTTCACGTGGCAAATGGAATCGCAGCAATAGACGATTTTCGTCCGAAAGCAGGATGCAGCTAGGCGCATCCTGAAAGCGTTATTCCAGAGAGAAAAATAAATCTCAGCCGAAACAAAACAAACAAACAAAAAAAACAACCACAAAACCAGACACACTACTTCAATCGTCCTGGAACCAAAACATATATCGCAGTGTTATTTGCCCGCCCAATTCACTTTCCTTAAAAGTCATTGGGTTGTCTAAACTTGTGTATAAATCCGTCTCTTTTTTTTTTTTTTTTAAAGGGAATTCCGTTCGCGGCTCTATTTAACGAAAGTAACAAATTCCCGTGAAATTTCGTTTCGGGGGAAAAATGCCCTTCCATGACCCGCTACCCTACAATCAGATCAATCCGAGGTTAGGACCACTTTATTTCCAACTGACAAAAGTTGCTTAAGGAAGCACACGCGACTTCGGAAAACGGAGAAAACGATTTCGGATTCAACCCAAGAGTTGCCCTTTTAAATCCCGCGGCTCAGTGGGAACTCTTGCTTTTCGAAAGGTGGAAGAGGCGCAGAACGAGAAATTGTGAAAACCGATTTTCGAGCCGAAAGGAAAGGGAAGTTCCGGTGTGCCAAGAAAGTTTTTTTTTGGGGGGGGGGGGCTAAAAGCTGTTTGGTTTGAAAGAAAGGCGAAGAAGGGACCAACCAAAAACAGCTTGTTCGGGCCGTAGCTACAGATTTGCTGGCTGGGGTCCAAATCGGTAGGTTTCCCTTTGCCTCTGTTATACCCCTGAGGTAGAAGCAGCGTCAGGGGACTCTTTTAGGACATTAAAGCCACGGGGGGGGGATGGGGAAGGCAATCAACACTCCTTCCCCATTGCCGCACTTTTCTGACACAGAGCCAGCTGTTCCTTTGATTTCAGTGTCACCTACACCTTTAAATTCTGTTTCATGTCAACAGATCTTTATCAGCAAGATATTTATTTATCTGTCTCTCCTTTTTTTTTAAGGAAAAAAGAGTCTGGGCGTTTGCAGCCCCATACTTTTCCCATTACCCTCAAAGGCAATAAAGCAGAGTCCTCTCTAAAAAATAAAATTAAACAGATGGATCGCTTAAAAAAACAAAACAAAACAATCCTGAGCAGACTACTCTGGAATACATAAACTTGATTGATTGAATAAATAAGTAAATAAAGGAATAAATAGGGAACATACAGACTGCAGGCAACTCTAGAGTGTGTAACAGAGCAGACAAAATTGAAAATAGGAGTAAAAGAAAGGCTGAGATGGTGGTACCTCTCATAAACCTTCTTAATATTAGAAGTTCTATTAAACATTCTTGAAGCCATCCACCCTGACTTAGTTTAGCCCCACTTGAACTCTGCAAAATTTACTTTAGTGTAAAGGCCTAGATTCTTGATGGAAATTATGCACCTAAATGTCTTTGCGTTATTGTATTAAAAGTACAGCTTCACCATTGTACCAATATGTCATGAACGAAGACTGGATTATATAACTCTATAGTCACAATTTACTTGTAGTCAAGACTGGTTTTGTCTCAGGATTATCCCACCCCACCCCCCTTTCCTCCACTGTCCAATTTTAAGATTGCAGTCCTATATCTTAAATTGATTGTATTTTCTATACAACCCAGTCCAGGGGCAGGTAACTAGTTTTTGGAGACTGCCCGAAGATAATTGCCATCAGCCTCAGCCTGGAGGGCCAGTTGTAAGGTATACTGGAAGTTATCCTTCAATGGCATCTAATACCCATTCCCAGAAATTGAGATACAGAAGACTGAGGGAGTTGAATCACTTTATTTGATTATTTACATTTGATTTCTAAACAAATTACCTTTTTACACTAGCAGGATTGGTGGAGATTCAGGCTGAAAATATAATGTCGCTACTAAGCTTGATGGGTGATTTTAGACCACTCACACTTTGGGTTCGATCACGCGTGGTCTGTTTAAGATGTGGTGGAAATCCACCTACAGTATCATCATGGTTCACTGACAGTTCTCTATCAACCCAAAACGTTGATGTAATTGAATAAACCATGGTTCACTTGGTAACAGATAAAACACAGCATGCCGACACAGTTATACTCTGATTAACTTACTTGATAATGTTGTCATAAAGACATAGTTAGGTGAGAACGAGCATTTCTTTAATATATTTCCCAGTTGGTGTCTTTCTGCAAAAAAAGGGTATAAATCTCCCATACTGAAGAACAGAGTTCTCTATATGAATTACGTGGTTAGGATGGGGAAAGGAATCCACCTTTAAAAAGCTAGCTACATCAATGTTAGGTTACAGCCTACTTACATCTTTCTCCTGGGGTTGCTTAAGCATCCCTCCCCACTTTCTATTGTAGACATTGCCAAGAAAGGGCTTGCCTACAAGGGCTTAGCCCAGGTCAGGGCTGAGTTGCAGTTGGTTTAGCCATGACAGCTGTGTTGTAACATCTGTGCTGCAAACATCTGGAAATGGAGCTCTTTCTTTCTCCCTTCCCGCATTGCTTTTTTGCCCAGGTTGCCCACTTTGAGGAAAGCACAAAAAGCCTCTGGAACAACTTAAGAATTGGGGTGGGGGGGAGTGGAGAGAGACAGAAATCTATATTTTATGGATGCTCTGAATCCTGCCCAAGTCTGCAGCTTTCACTTTTAAATTCAAACACGCCCCACATTCTTTTTGGTTGGGAAGATGGAGAGAAAGCATTCAGAAGGAACTTTTAGCTGGATGCCATTCCATAAACCATTCTGTCCTATTGACCCATTTTCTGCTTTGACTGCTAGGCAGCAGTTCCACAATATTGCCCACAAGCTTGCAAAATGCTTGGGAGGAAATGGATGTGGCCGGCACTTCCTGCGAACTGGAAGCTGGGTTCTTTTTTTTCTTTTCTTTTTCTTTTTTCTTTTTGCAGAATAGCTGCCCCCTCCACCTGTTGGGCTGGAAAACATACTCCAAAGCCTTCCGTCTCCTTCTGGTTTTGCTTTAAGGGAATGAGCTTAGCAAGTTGACTGCATTCCCATGACATGACATATCCATGGTTAACTGACCCATAAAGGTTTGCTCAATTAACCCAATTTTCTGGAAGGACAGCCTGTATCATAAACTCATCACATGAGCTGGGTTGGCACAACAGAGAGAGCTGGAATGAAAGTGGCTAATTTGTACCCTCCTTGTTATTGTCCACCGCGGACAGGCAAACAAACCTCCTCTGGGAGAAAATAAACACAGGCTGGCGAAACTCACAGACCAAGAATTAGGGAAGTGGAAATTTGTGGCCCTTCAACTATCGCTGTACTACAACACCCAGCAAAAGGGGGTGCTGGGAATTATGAAGAACAGGAGCTCCTCTCGCCCCCAACGCTAGGCAGCGGGCGTCACCCCCAACTCCCCGGGGCACTGTGATCTCAGTTAAACCGCGGTTAGAATGAGGCCAGGCTTGCTAAGTTACATACGCAGTCTGACCCGCAGCTCTGCAGCTTTCGGCCAGTGGGGTTTATTTCTCTGCGTGAGAACGGGATTCATACAGCACGCCAAGCCCAAACTCGGCAAATCACACCACCACTTCGGGAGGAGCTGTGAAGTCAGTCCGGCGCTGAGTTAGTCAGCCAGGGAGGAATTCCCCAAGCAGCTTTTACTCCTCTGGAAAGAGGAGTTAAGCTGTCCGCAAAAACCGCTGGGGCAGAAAATAAAAGGGGTCCTCCCGAACACCAAAGGGGTCTTCAGAATGTAAGGAATTTGGGAGAAACGAAGAAAGCGCGCCCACCAAACACTTCTGGCCTGCTCTCCCTTCCCTATCTCTTCCCCACATCGCTGCCCCCGAGATGTTTAGACCTGCGAGTAAAACGCGCCGGCCGTTGAAGGGCAACCCCCCCCCCCCCGCCTTCCGCAGAATGGCGCTCCCCATCGCCCAACTCACAATTCCCTTCGCCCAAGTGGACTACTTCGCTTCCTGGTCCACTCTGCAGGAGCCGGTTTCGTCTTGCTTCTCCTAAGGAAACGCGGGGGCGGGGGTGGGGGATCCGTTTTCTCTCTCTATGGTTCCAGCGATCCACGCGCCTGGGTTCCCTGGGATGGACTCGAAGTGGGAAGAGCCAAGTCGGCATTCGCCGATGCAAACCTGCGCGACACCCTCCCCCCCCCGCGTCAAAGAACCTCGAACAAAATCGTCAGTCGGTTCCACCCGAACAGAATGCAATTTGCAAACTCGTCCGTTGAAAAGAGGAGCGACGCGTAGAGAGAGAGCGCAGTTCACCTCTGGATGCGGAGAGGGTGGGAAAAAAAAGCAGGGCAGAGCCGAAAGCCCCCCCCCTCCTCCTCCCTCTTCAAATCAAATCGACCTTGATTGTCAGACAGAGTGCAACATGTGTACAGTGTCTACCTTCGCGTGTCTATCCGTGGGTCCTCAAAGGCTTACACGATGAAGGTGTTGGCAGGGAGGAGTGGCGCGAGGTTGTTTATTCTTGCTGTCGCCGAATCGCTCAGATATATTGATCGCCCGAGCACGGCCAAGACTTTTTTCAAAAAAATTAAAATGAGGGCAGAAGAATGCTGTACACCCCAAATCCTAGGAAAGTATAGGATCGCGGCCAGCTCCCTACCTACCTGCCAGCAAATGGGCCCAGGGATTTACGGTTAAGTTCCAGGCAAGTAAATCGGTTCTACCAGCGCTATTTCGATCGTCACTTTGTTGGCGCCAAGTATCGGAAGCAGACCCGGCCAGCGACCGACCGATCGTTCGTCTATTCAGGTTGTCAGATGGAATAATTACAACTGCGGCCGTTTAAGTTACTAACGAAGGAGAACGTTTGTAGCTCGGGGTTGAAACGAGGGGTCGTTGGTGCTCTCTTGTTCGTTTTCAAGTACTAGCCCTGATGATGTTACATAGTTTGGGTAATGAAACGTCTGCAAGAAAACGAGCAAGCTCAGAGAGCATCAACGACCCCTCGTTTAAGTTACTACCCGCTCTTTCCTTTCCTCACGCTTTTTTTCCCCCTTCTGGACACCGACCAGCTTCAACTACAGATGTAAGCTCCTCGGGGCTGGGTCTCCGCCCCTTTTAAGCAACAGGCGCGGATCCCCTGCGAGATCCGAAGGGCCGCAGCTCCTCTGCGCCCGGCTACCTGCCTTTCCGTTCAAAGCAGCAGCGGTTTTTTGTCCCCCGAGCTTGAGGCCGCCCAGGAGGAAGTCGAGCCGAGCCCCTTACCTGCCTTTGGGAAACCAAACAGGTAAGGGAATTGGCGTGGCCGGCCGGCGCTCCAAACCGGAGCGAGCGGCTTTGCAAGGAAAAGGAAAGAAGAAAAGGAAAGATCGCCTCAAAGGAAGTCAGGGACGGCTCTAATTGAGCGTGGACGAGTCAATTGCGCGCCTTGAGAAGCGGCTGGAAGAGCTCCAGCGGTTCCGCGTCTCACCTTTCCGGAGCTCAGCCGGGAAGGGGCAAGGCTGGCTCCCCACCCCCGAGTCGGACAAGTCTTCAGCGCGTCCACTCGCCACACCGCCCTCACCTCCCCGGCGCAATTTGCCAGCCCCCACCCCCCCAATGCTCCAAATTCGTTTGAAGGTCGCTTCCGAATAAGTACCGCTGCGAAACAAGGGGGAGGGCGCGCTCTTTCCCTGGTAAAGGTAAAGGTTCCCCCGCACATGTGTGCTAGTCGTTTCCGACTCTAGGGGCTCATCTCCCTCCATTTCAAAGCCGAAGAGCCAGCGCTTGTCCGAGGACATGTGGCCGGCATGACTAGACGCCAAAGGCGCACGGAAAGCTGTTACCTTCCCACCGTAGTGGTCCCTATTTTTCTACTTGCATTTTTACGTGCTTTCGAACTGCTAGGTTGGCAGAAGCTGGGACGAGTAACAGGCGCTCACTCTGCACTCGGGATTCGACCCGCCAAACTGCCGACCATCTGATTGACAAGCTCAGCGTCCTAACCCACTGAGCCACCGCATCCCTTATTCTTTCCCTCCTATACATCTCAAACACCCCGAGAGAAGTATTTTCCACGCGGGAAACAGTCCTCCTTTTGGGGGAGTCACCAATTGGGACAGGAGACCGAAAGCCAAGGAGAGAGAGAGAGAGGAAGAGCTATTAAAAACCTGCCCGAGGCTCACGTGTGTACGCCTGTCCGTGTGTGCGCGTGCATGCGTGCGCGTGGGCGCGCGCATGAAAGAGGGAGAGACGGAGAAAGTAGGTGAGTAAGAATTGTTAAGTTTTCCTCTAGTTGAAGAACTACTGAATGAAGGCTACTGCTAAGCTTGTAAGCCGCCCTGAGTCTTCGGAGAAGGGCGGGATATACATGGAATTAAAATAAAAAATAAAAATAAAAGAACGTCCATCTGCAGTCGAAATTAGCAGCCGAAGTGGAAATTATTTAAGTGAGGGGAACATGAACCTAGAAAAGGGGGGGGGGGTTACTAAGCGGACAGCGCGCCACTTGTAAAAGTAACCCACGCACACCCACCCGTGTTTTAAGTTCCTAAAAGTTCTCGCTGATCGACCTGATTTTGCTGGCTCGCTCTCTCTCCCCCCCCCCCTCGAAGCCCGTCTAATGGCGAAAAATGGCCCCTGAAAATAAATGAGCGGGGGAGAAACTGTACCCCATGTTCCGGGCACACACATACACACACCCCACTCCTGAACGTGGCTTTGCGGCTTTGGTTTGTTTTTCTTTTTTTTTTTCGTTCCCCTGAGGGAAAGTTGCTGCAGGGCAGAAGCGGGAGAGACCGCTTCCTTTCTCCGTCCGCCTGTTTGCTGAAGAACCCGGGAGGATTTTATTGGAAGCCGATTTTACAAGCAGCTTTGCAGCAGCAGCAGACAAACGTGAGGCGAGGAGGAGAAGCCCAAATCCCGGATCACTTTAGATCTACCTCCGAGTAAAGCTGGCGAGGACGAAGGCCATGTGGGAAGCTCGCACTAACGGCCGCCGCCAGATCTCGGAAAAAAGTCACTTATATGTGACTGCCACGCGGAATCAGTCGCAGCGTCTCCCGGCAAATTTGGGCCTTTCCCTCCGAGAACAGAGCCTCAGTGCCTGCACCCCACCCACCCCCGACCCCTCCCCGCCTCCCCGAAACCTTCTCCCGTTTCCTCAGAAAGGAAAGGGCGCTGACCTGAGTCTCCAAGGCGAACCCAGATGCTCCCCAAAAGCCCGCGTCCCGGGAAGGCAACGGGCGGCGCGATGCATTCAGATAACAAGGCCCGGCTTCCCAAGTACAACCGGGGGATTTGCCAAGAGGCAGCAAAATCGGGCCGGTTCAAAGCTCCGCAAGGCCCTTTTTGCAGGCTTCGACTCGAATTGCCCGGATCCGGTTCGTTCGCGTCGGAATCGAGGTGGGGTCGAATTTACGCACAATTAAAAATCAAGGGTCAACTTGTTTTTTTTATTTATTTATTTATCTTACACACGCGGTGGGATGTATTTCGTCAAAGAAGTCGTACACGTTTCCATCGATAGGTTCCCCTTCTGCCTATTTAGACGGTCACTCTTGACCCAGAGAGGTTCGAGGTAACTCGAGGCAGCTTTGTAAGAAACAGTTGAACAATTGGAAAAGTCACTGCAACACAAGCATTTCGGATTGAGAGGGCGGTAACGGATGAAGCAAGCGGAGGGGGGGGGGGGAAACAGTTCAAAACCGAAGGAAGGAAAATCACAGAGCCAACTCGCGGGTGGGTGGGCCCACCACCACCACCCATCTTTTTCCTAATGTGCCCACGCGAGTTTTCATTCCTTCACGAAGGCGCAGAGGCATTCTGGAGTCCTCACCCGCATTAAATCTTTATTTGGAAACGGAGACCGAACCGCACACTATGGGAGACGCCAAGACCATGAAAAAGCGACAGGGCGAAAATTTAAAGCGTACCAAGAATGCACCTGCTTGGATTCGGGCCCATAAAAGGGGCCGGAGTAGGTCGGAAGCCCACAGAAGACGAAGTGACCCGTTTAATCATGCAACCGACTAAACGGAAGGCCTAACTTTTCAGCTCCGCAGATCTGACATTCTGACATCTCCGATTTGTTCAGGCCTAGCAAAATCGAGCCTTTGCTAGGCAGACTGTAGAGCAATCATCATCATCACCACCAGCATCATCATCATCATCGGGCCGAAAATTCTTGTAATTACCAGAACTCGAACCTTCTTGGAGAAGTTAAACCAAGAACTGGCCCTCTTATTGCGGAAAAGTTCTCAATAGAAAACAGGATCCAAGTAGATCTGTAAAGTGGACTTAAAACCTAGGACTCTGTCTAAGTAACCCCAGCAATTGTCATCTTAACCCTTTGCAGATCCGGACCCGCGAATAACAAATTACACAACCCCCGCTTTGGCACAATAACCCCGTTTTGGAAGACCCTCGCAGATATTTCGAAAGAGCTCCCTTCCAGTTTTTTTTAAAGATCCGGCTTCCTGCTTCACCACCCCGAACCCTAACCCCCACCCTAGACCACCGGGCAGAATGTGGGTCCCTGGCTAGAAAATCGGCAGGCCCTTTGGCCAGGGAAGGAACCGTTCCCGCCTTCTCCGGGCTGGCATCCAGCAGCCCGAAAGAAACCTGGGAAGGTCTTCCCCTTCAACGGCGGAGCCTCAGGAGCAAACCCGGCGGAGGCCTGGCTGCGAACGACTGTAGATCTGCCAACCGGGGAAAACCACCCAGGGAGACCGAAGCGCGCAAGACTATCTCGAGGGACGAAACTTCTGGCAAACGGGCGCCTTCCAAAGAGATGGATCGGCGCTCACTCGTTGCGCCTTTTTTTTAATTTCCTTTCCTTTTTCTTCTCTTGCTGGCAAACGGCTAACGCACTCCGCGTTACTTTCCCTGGAGGAGGGATGTCATGCCTTCCCGTTTCCCCTCCCCTCCCCTCCCCAAAGCCATTTTGGGGAGAGCAATAACCCCACTGATCTCTAGTGGGGATGAGAAGGGAGAGAGCGCGGATCCGAGAGCCGAGCAAGAGGAACCGGTCTCCCGGAGAAAGGGGACGGGACGCCCGCCTGCCGCCGCCTCCTCGGTGGCGGCTCCAGGGTGGCGCCGCTGTCCTCCCGGCAGCGAGATCAGAAGAGCATCTCGACCAGGGGATCCGGGGGAGGGAGACTCAGCCCCGAAGTGGCCGGCCAGAGATGCGCTGCGCCCATTTCCCCCGAACAGATTGGGCCGGACGGGGTGGGGAGAGGGGAAAGGCAGAGAGGACGGGGTGGGGGGGTGGGGCGTCTGGATGTATATTTACCTAATCTTGATCTTAGCTCGCCGGTCCGCAGTCAGTACAAGCCCTTCCCGGAACTCAGCTCTGGGACGGCCCCGATCGGGCAGAAGTTCCTAGGGCGAGGCGGGCGGGAAGGGAGGGAGGAAGGAAAGGAAGGAAGGAAGGAAGGAAGGAAGGAAGGAAGGAAGGAAGGAAGGAAGGAAGGAAGGAAGGAAGGAAGGAAGGGAAGGAAGGAAGGAAGGAAGGAAGGAAGGAAGGAAGGAAGGAAAGGAAGGAAGGAAGGAAGGAAGGAAGGAAGGAAGGAAGGAAGGAAGGAAGGAAGGAAGGAAGGAAGGGAGGGAGGGAGGGTCGGGGCCAGCGAGGAAACGGACCCGCCAGGTGCCGAAGAAAGTGGTCGCTTATCCCCCCGCCAGGGCCGGGAGAGCGAAGGCGCCGCTGAGCACGCGAGCGCCGACTGAGCGGATCCCTTCCCTCGGCCGCCTCCTTATTTCAATCCCCTGCCTGCCGGACTCCCTCCCTCTTCTCCCCCTCCCCCTCCCCCCCCACGCCCCACTCGCCTTCCCCACCCTTGGGCATGCGCACTGGCGGGAGGAAAAAGTTTCGCTCACTTTTGCGGCTCCGATCCCGCCGCCGGCGGCGGCGGCGGCGGCGGCCCGCCCCGCCTGACCTCGCTCGGGCAGCGGTGCTCCCGGCCCCGCCTCCGCCGAGGCCCCGCGGGATCAAAGGCCGCGGGGGAGGGGGGGTGGGAGGCTGCGAGTCGAGAGCCCCTTCTCCGACACGCCGGGCGTCCTATTTCCTCCTCTCCCCCCCCCCCCCCCCGAGAGGATCCCGGAAGCCACCCCGGCTCTTTCCGTACCTCCTGGAAATGGAACCGGCTTCCTTTTTCTCCTCGCCCACCTTTTTTCCTTGCCTCTTGCTGGCCTTCCTAGATCAATCAAGTCCGTCCGGCTTGGGATGCGCTCTCCAAAGGATGGCGACTGCGCTCTCTCCAAAGGAGTCTTCCCTTCGGCCGGCCGTGGATTCCGGGGGAAGCGAAAGCTGCAAGTTGGGAATCTGATCTTTGTAATCTAGAATAAACCGGGAGGACGTTTCTGTCCTTCGAAAAGCTAAACCCGGGGAGGGAGGGGGGGCGGGAGGGGGGGAAAAGAAAGCTTTTCTCTTTCTCAGCTTTTGACGTTGTCGGGATGTTTCTCCTTCCCCCCCCCTCCCCTCTCCCCTTACAACCGAGTGGGTCGCGTTTCTTTTGAGCAAGATTCCCTCCAATCCTAGAGCGGTTTTTCCTTAAATAAGAGTCGGGGTGAATCGAGAGAAAGCGATCCCGCTCCGGATACGCCCTTTGAGGTGCGAGTCCATCCTTTCTCCCCTCTTAACTCTTAACTCGGCAGCTTTCCGCTATTCCTACCGTCGGGATCTGCACTTTCCCAAGCCTGCAAAGCTGGATCATATTCCAGTCTCTCAGCCGCAGGTCTCCTCTCTCCCACCGCCGCTGAAATCGCCTGTTCAGCGCGTTCTCCTTCTCAGGTGAAGCTAAGCCGGAGGGAGGGAGAGTGAGCCCCGATTCCCTCGGCCCCTCCCCCGCCGCCCCCCCCGGTTCTGCTCCCCACCGAGCGCTCCGTCAAGAGCGGGCGAAAGGCGCTTCTCTCTGCCTTGATGGTACCGCTGGGAACAAGGTCACGTCTACTAAGCGGGAGGTGACGACGGATCGCTCCTGATAACAGCGGCCGGGGCTCCAGCCTCAAACAAGTTCTCTGGTTATTGTTTGGCAAATCCTTGTCGCCCTTTGACAACTGCCCCGGAATGACACATTCCGACGTTGGAGTGGGGGGGAAAGCGAGGAGTGTGGAGGACTCCCGAAACCCGTCTCGTCCCCACCCTGTCCGGAAGATTGAACGCCACCGACAAGGGTCCGGAGTAGCCTCTGTTTCTGTTCTAGAGAGACGCACAAACCCCGCGATTCATCTCCGTGGGGACGTACTGCCGAGAGTTTTACCTGAGATAGGGCTCGTCGTTGCCCATTTACTTAAGCCTTGTTGGCAAAAAAAAAAAAAAAGCATCCGAGGAGCGAGTCGCCGGCTGGTTTTCAAAAGCCCCCTCTCCCAAGAGGCTTCTCTAGAAAGACGGGCCGCGGGAAAATCCAAAGCTGGTGGGAATCTCCAAGCGGCGTTTCCTTCCTCTGCCTTCTACGGCCCCCGTGGCGTGATTGGCCGTCTCTTGAGTAAGCCACGAGTTGACACTGATCTGTGGAGCGAAGGAGCCTTGTCGAAAGGAAGTCGTCTGGTTTTTCTTTCCTTCGCTCTCGCGGCCGGGGTGGCGGAATGGCGTTGATAGGAAAGTTGAAATGCGTTTCACCGTTTCACCCGAGATTGTCAATATATGACAATATGTTGTAGCAGAGATGGGTCAGGAGTTTTACTTCCAGATTCCCACAGTTTTGGCCTGCGCCGTCATCACCCCACTTGAAACAGCACTTTTAATCCTCACCTCCAGTGCAAGTCCGAAACGTAACACCAAACGGTCTAGGGCTTCCTGCCTGAGCAGGGGGTTGGACTAGAAGACCTCAAAGATCCCTTCCAGTTCTGTCATTCTGTTCTGTTAAGAAGCAAATGCAAACGCTTTGCAGGAACAACGCCGCCTGAAGACATCTGGAACTGCCGCCAGCTGCTGGCATTCATTTCCCTGTTTCGTGCTGGATTCCACTCTAAACGTATTTTAAAATAACCGACGACGTGTTTTAAACACAAACGTATCATTTCGCCGTTTGCTTTTTTAAAAAAACGCAGATTACATGATGCTTTATAAAGCTGATTTATAGTGAGATCTAAGATATAGATAAAAAGAAAATAAGAGTATTTTGGAAGAAAGGGCCACTGAAATTCATTTAGTCAAGCTAATATCTGTTTACTTCTGAGAAGATCTGGACAGGATCGGCTGTTAGACTGTAACTCTAGCATACATTTACAAGAAAGTAAATTGCACTAAGCTTCACAAAACCCACTGAATTGAAGAATGATTACTCGTCGGTGTGTGAATATTGGTTTGAAGTCTACATTCAATTACATTTATTTTTTAGTAGAGGATTCTTATGGATACAGCCTACAGGACAATATCTCCCAAAGACCCGAGGCTGCAGTCCTATCCGATTTATTAGAAAATAAGCTCCATTGAATCGAGGAGGACTTCCTTTTCAATAAATCTAGACAGGATTGCACGGTGAGTTATTTGAGGTTGGAAGTATGTTTGAACTTACTACTCTTACCAATACTGACAGAGCAAGCTACTGAAATGTAAAATGACAGCAAACGGCACTTCTTACTAGCACTGATGACGTTACTTAGTTTGGGTAATGAAACGTCTGCAAGAAAGCAACCAAGCTCAGAGAGCACCAAGAGCTTCCTGCTCTATCTTTATAGGCGCCGATCCTAAAACGTAAATCTATTTGGAGCCCGTTGTTGTCCACCGAATTTACTTCCCCCCCTTTTTTTTTTAAAGGCAACATCTTCAGGAAACTGGCGAAAATCCGAACTGAATCAAGAGCAGTGTTTTTCGGTCCTTCTCAGCTAACCGTATCAGCCCCCTCTTCGGAGAAGGAGAGCGGAGGAATTTTCGCGGCTAGTAAGTCGGGGTTACAAGAAACTTGCCCAAAGTGTTTAAAAACAAGTCGTTGTCTACCACCGCTTCTTCGGATGGCCTGCATTGCTTGTAACTGGAGCAGGCAAAAGGGAACTAGCTGTAGCAAGCAGGCTGCAGTCCTCCCCCCCCCGCTGAATTTAGTGGGGCTTAGTCTTAAGGTAGGAATTCCGAGTGGCCTCGTAAAGGAAGAGAAGTTGCTCCGTGAAGCTCCTACTCTTCCAGGCGTATTAGGAGGCCTCGGACTGGGTTCATTTCGGTGAACGAAGTCTACTGGCTTGCCTCAGGAAGACAACGGGACCATCTTTTCTCCTCCCTGACACAAGAGAAGAAAGATAGAGGGGAATAGGATAAAAGAAGAGGAAGGGAAAGGGAAAAGGAAAAAAAGTGAAAATAGAGAAGGAAAAGAAAGAAGGAAAAAATGAAAAGGAAAATAAATGTGAGAGGAAGGAAGGAAGGATAAAAAGGGAAAAAGAAGGGCAAAAAGTAAAAGGGAAAGTTAAAAGGGGGAAAAGAAAGAGAAAGAAAGAGAAAGAAAGAGAAAGAAAGAGAAAGAAAGAAAGAAAGAAAGAAAGAAAGAAAGAAAGACTTGTATTTAAAGAACCTTAAAGGAAAAACAAAGCTTCCCCGCTCCCCCGCGCGCACACACACTGGGAGGCTAACCATTACATATTTAGATGTACACGTATCTCAGCGGAAATGTATCTAAATAATTATTTAGAATCTGGGCAGAAGCAAACGGGGCCTTACAAACCTCCCCTGATTCTGGAGGACAGACGAAGCACTACTTTTTGCACATTGAGGTCTCCCATCCACCCACCCACCCGAACTAGGGGCGTTTGAGTGGCGTAAGGATTTCTCCCCGGGCATGCTAGGATGGCACCTGAAGTTCTCCGGCCGGGGCGTGCGAAAACAGGAGGAGTAAATGAAGGCCGAAAGAGCACCCGGCGTGGGCAAAGATCGCGTTGCCCTCTCCCTGCTTTGAAGCGGCGGGTCCTTAAGCGAACGCAGCGGAGCAGCCTCAAAGCCCCTCCCGGTTACGTTAAGGGTCCGGACCCTCGGGGAGGATGGAAGCCCGTCCCCTGGAGAGCAGCGGGGAATTTAAAAAAGAAAAAAAAGCTCTGTAGTGTGGCTCTAACCTTGATGCTCTCGGACCCAGATTGTTGGGGGCAATTAAGCTGACTTTGTAATAATGCCGCTTGGGGGGGGGGTGTATGAAAGCTCTAATAAGCAGGCATATACATAGAATGAAGGCTACTGCTAAGCTTGTAAGCCGCCCTGAGTCTTCGGAGAAGGGCGGGATATAAATGGAATTAAAATAAAAAATTTAAAATAAACGGGTTGGGAGGGGGAACAAGTGGCGGCCGGCGATAGGCTTTCTCCCCGTGCGAGCATATGCAAGGCGCGGGGAGGTTCGTGCGTCCCTGTTGGATATAACTCTGTTGTCGGTGGAAAAGCAGGCAGGTTCGCTCTGGATTTGGGAGCGGAGGGTGACAGTAAATTTGAAAAACGACCCCACCCCTCCCGATTTTGATGATCTTTTAGTCCCCCAACGTCCCTCCCTGGCTCTTTGGGAAATATTGTGGTCCCAGGTAGACGGCCGCGATCTCTGTACTGGGCAAATCACGAGTGGGCTGAATTAATCGGTGCTTTATTTCGTGAGCGACGTCGCCCGAATTTGCGGGCCAAACCGGGTCGCCGTTGGAAAAGTCACCTGTTTAGACTTAGCCGGAGAAAAGCGGGGCCGGCAGCCAGCCACCTGAAACGCTGGCTTCGAAGCCCCGCACCCCGTTCGGTGAAACGTAATCCCTGCTCTAAGCTGACCTCAGGTAAGAACCCAAGAGGTTCAAGTGCTGGGCTGCTACGCCGGCCTTCCCAACTGCGAGGGGGAAAAAAAACACAACAACCTCACAACGGAATGCATTTCTAGTCCAAAAGATTTGTCCTCCCCCGCCACTCCGACTTGCGGAATAATTAATTCATTTTAGCACGCATCCCAGATCGAAACCTGGGACTGGGTGTAAGCATTTAGACCCGGGATCAGCCGTTTACACTAAGGCGTGGACCTGGGCCGTGCGAGAGTACAAGCGGCCCGGCGCTAGGAAGCTGCGGTCTCGACACCTAGCAACAGGTTGATGGATAATTCGGTCAGCGCCACCTCGTAAGCAGTGGGAACCATTCACTCTCTGGAAGCATGGGCAGCTGATCCACCTGGCCCTTGTTTGGGCTGTATATTTATTTATTTATTTATTGTAATTCCATTTATATCCCGCCCTTCTCCGAAGACTCAGGGCGGCTTACAAGACCCCTCCCATCAATCAACTGCCGGGGACTGGTGAGAGAGAGAGAGAGAGGAGAGAGAGAGAGAGAGAGAGAGAGAGGGAGAGGGGGAGAGGGGGAGAGGGGGAGAGGGAGAGGGAGAGGGAGAGGGAGAGGGAGAGGGAGAGAGAGAGAGAGAGGGGGGGGGGGAATTCCCTGAAAAGGGAATTCCAAGGGAACACGGGCCCTTCCTCAGCCTTCAGGTAGCAGCCGCAAAGGCGGTTTTGCTCAGGCGCTGCTGCCGCGTAAGAGATTTCCCCAATGCCACCTGCCCGCAGCGCGATGAAGAGCCCCGTTGGCGGCTCCCAGCGCACTTTGACCTCCTCGCCCGGGATCCGGATCGGGAAGGGTCCGTGACACCTCTCCGCTCCGCTTCCCCTCCCCCCCCCCCCAAACCAGCTCCTTTGAGTCTACGGGATTCCCAGATTATTAGACTGGAACGTCTCTTCCGATCAATGGATTACACCACCACCACCACCCCGCCACCAGCCCCGAAAGAAGATTCGTATTGATGGGCACGAGGGAAAGGGAAGGGCACTGGGGACCGCCGCGCTCAATTAAATCACGATTCTGCGTTCATCGCGACCCTTCCCTCCTGGCGCTTTCGTCCTCGGCTGGCTGCCTCGTAGGGTGTAAGTCATTTAGGGAATGACTTCCTCCCTCCCTCCCTGGCTTTTTGACAGTCACCTCGGAGGAGAGGGTGAGGGTTAGTTAACCCTTGTCAACCCCGCACCAGCCTAAAGTACCCAGGGATGGGTAGCACTGCCCGTCTTTAAAGGCCGCTGGGGAGAGAGATCTTTTTTTCATCGGCTCTCCAGGACTGTGGAGGCTTGTCGTTGCGGCGGTTAATCTGGAGATTGCTATCGTTCTGAAAAATTCATGAAGAAAAAAAAAACACCAGCCACCCCACAAATTCCAGGGTGTGCTTTGCTTTCTTGGATAAGTGACCTAGGAGGGTCACAACCAGGCAGAGCCGTAATCGATAAAGGTATTGTTAGCTCAGGGATGAAATGGGTGGGGTGGGGTGGGGGTTCCTTGGCGCTCTGTGAGCTTGTTTCCTTGCAGACTATTTGCAGATCTAGTTGGGGGTAATGAAACAACCGAGTTCAGAGAGCCTCAAGGACCCCACGCAACTGTAATCCTCCTCCCCCACCCCTCTCCCAGAAGATGAGCGCCTCAAAAATTTTCCATGGAGCAGGAACCCTCCAAGACCCTTAAAAGAACTTTTAGTGTCACTTTAGAGGAGAGGAGAAAGTTAATCTTTATCCATGGGGCTGCCCTCCTTTCCTTCCCTTCTCCAGCCCAGGACCAAAGCAGCCTTCTGTTGTCTTTTAAGGATGCCAGCTTTGTAGGGATTCCCCCCCCCTTTCAACTCGACTAGGTTTGCAAGGTGTATAAAACCTGCAACTGATTGTCTGGATATCTTGGAAAGGCAGTTAGCCAATCTAGCCTGGGTGTGACCAAAAGGGAAGGGCTGAAGCCAGCAGTGAATTCCTTTCCTCCTTCCCTTCCCATCGCTGTCACAGCCATATCACTCCTCACATTTAGTGCCTTCCCAGAGCCTCTGTCCTACCCATTACCTTTCCCCTCTCCATTTCTGACACTGACTCCTCTTCAGCCTCCCAGTAAGATGGGAAGGGGGCTTGTTATTTTATTTGGGTGGGGAAACGGGCAAGAGGCCATATTAAAATTCTTCTTCGGAGTTATTTTGAAAAGAGAAAACTACCACTATTTTATTGGGAGAAACAGGGGCAGTGATTGTGTGTGTGTGTGTGTGCGGGCACACACACACACACACACATACGTGCGCACACAGGCAAGTCCCTTCAGGTCAGTTTTTGAACCTGTCAAGTGCCCAGATTAGTCTTTGCAGTGTTTCTGCAGGATTTCAGAAGTGATTTGCCATTACCTATTTCCTAAGGTTCAGAGAGAAGGTCTGGCTTCATACCCAAGACAGGACTAGAACTCACAGTCTCCCCCAATTTCTAACCTGGTTTTTTTAACTATACAACAAACTGGCTCTCACAGCCTGTAGATATAGCAGCCTCTTGTTTCCTCCTTGCAATATGCCAAAAATTACAAGGCAGAGCTTTAAATTAAGCAAAAGTGGCTGTCAAACTTTATCACATTAGCCCTTCAAAATGAGAAATACCAAACACGAGCATGTGGAAGAGCCTCTTCATAAAAACTGAGTTATTTGAAGAAAGATAAACAAAACACAATGACACACAACAATGGAAATAAAACAGGAGAAGTCAAACTCTGTGGTCCCAAACCTTTCTACAAGATTGACTTATCTCATCATCTTGGTATCCACGAATTTGGGAATCTGCTCTAAATAAAACAACACAAGTTAACCTTAGCTCGAAACCCTTGCAAAATGCAACAGATTTGGAATATAAGACAGACAGAGAAAAAGAAATTCGGTGTAAAGTATCCCCTTTGAGCTGGCTGGCATTTCATGATAATAAAAAGTCAGAAAATTTTGTTCTGGTTCTTTTCCTCAGAGAACCCAAAATATCACAAGATAGAACTTGATATCCCTCTCATGAGCGTAAATGGGGAAAAAAATAAGTGCTTGGAGAAAATTGTTTAATGTTGCCAGTAATGCACAATTATATTTTACAATTACATCACAAATAATTTTAAAGGTTTTACTTGTTAAGAGGCACCATCTGGAATCTTAAGCTCACAGGCCCTACTTCTGTTTAAAACCAAGGAAATGTTGGTTAAGCAGAAGTTCGGCAGAAATAAATATCCACACACGCAGTGCTGACATTTGGAAGAAGCCACAGTTACGTACATGAAGCCCTATTAAAAGGGAGTTAATAAAGCCTTTACTAGATGCTAACAACCCATTATTTTCACTCCAATTAGAGCTAAGAGAGAAACTCAGTTTCTGCAGGCTCCGCACCCTCTCCTCCTCCCTGGATAAAAAGCTGATCAAGGTCCTGTCAGAGCTCTGCATTTGCCCTGCAAGCATTCCTTTTGGCTGGGCTCCGGGCTTCCCTTCATGTTGTGACTGAATAAGTCAGCTTGTCCAAGCAGAGTAGGAAACACCACAGATTTGGCTTCGCTCTAACATGTGTGACAGTCCAGTTCGTGACATGAAATGAACCACACTGGCTAGGCAGGAAGGTTGAATAGGGCTTTTGTCGCTTCTTTGTCAGTTTTCCTGAGGTTGTCAAGTTCAGTCACTCTTCTTCTCTCGCAGAGTGGCCGGTCAGTTTTAATCCCCAGTCTTTTCCGGGTCCAAGTTAGGAGCACCATCACAGCAAGGGACTTTTGTCCTAACTGAGGCTATTTCTGCCCTGGATATTCCCTTATATGAGTTTAGTTTGAGAGATTGGAAGTAAAAACCCAGGCAGCCAAGCCCAGCTCGGAATAGCTAAAACAGAACCTTGAAGTCACACTATCTGCATTTCTGTTGCAAACAAACTGTCTGGCGAATGCTTGGTGATACACTGGAAAAAAAGTAGCAGCAAAGAGAGAAAAAAACAAAACAAAAACCCAGCCACGTTTGCCTTTCATAGTAAATACACATAGTAGTTGGAGTAATTTTATCCCAATGTCCCTCTAACTGCTGCAGGGCCATGCCACAGTAGCTGTTTTCAAATCATAGGTCCTTGTGATGTGTCCTCCTCCTTCAGCCCACTTCAGAAGCAGTTTAAAGTTGATTTGAATTTTAAAGTCGTATTTCCTCTTCTCTCAGTGCTATTTTTTTGCCATGGACATTTTGCCTATGGCCAGTGCTTTTTTTGTAAAAGAAAAAGGTGCCGGAACTCACACGTGTCATACAACCCGCCTTGCCTACCCTACAAGGTTCCATCCAAAAAGGGTGCCGGAACTCCGTTCTGAGCGTTCTATGAGAGAAAAAGCCCTGCCTATGGCAAATTTCGTTACAAATGGTCAGGAAGGACAGAAAGCTCTTCCTTCCTTGGGAAGGAAGTCACTGGCCAGGGACCTCTGCGCCAAGGGTGGCTTGGGCTGCAAGAGAACCTGGACAGCTGCTGCCCACTTTTGAGGGGTATTTTCAGCTCCTTAGACTCAGAGGGATGTTATAAAACCCAAGCCCTTTACTGACTCAAGTCCTTCCATTTCCTCATTCCTCTAGGCCAGGGGTAGGCAACCTTGGCTCTTTTATGACTCGTGGACTTCAACTCCCAGAATTCCTGAGCCAGCATGGCTCAGCTTGGAATCCTCTCCCTTTTCCCTCAGCTTGGCTGACTCAGGAACTCTGGGAGTTGAAGTCCACGAGTCATAAAAGAGCCAAGGTTGCCTACCCCTGGTCCAGGATACGAGGGGTCTGTAATATTTTCTCAGCCCTCTTTCTGGCTTATGCATTATACAGGCCCTCAGTGGAAAGCAGGCTGGTTGCACTTATTTTCCTGCAGTCCCAACTATCTGTTGGAGCCTGTAACTCTCCTGTTTGGATACAATATTCAAAGTTGTTCAGGTAGGAGAGATTCAAATGGAGCAATTCCTTCCCATAAGTAGAGTCTATGCTTCCAACGGCTGACTTTTTAGCAGTAGTTTCACACTGCTGATTCATGTTAAACATGCTCAACAAGTTTACCTAGGTCTTTTACATACAATGCTGCCAAGCCAGGTTTTTCCCCATTCTATACAAGTGTCTGATTTTTTTTTCCTACTCAGGTGCAAAATTTTTACATTTCTCCCTGTTTTATTCCATCCTATTCATTTTAGGCAACAGCTCAAGCCTGCTTAGATTTTTTTGTAATCTCTCTCCTACAAAATATTAGCAAATCTCTCAACTTAGTGTTCTTTCAACTCCCTGATCCAAGTCATTGACAAAATATTCATGCACAAGGCCTAGGACAGCAAACTGTGACTGTTCCCTCAATGCAATCAATACAATACAACACAACACAGCCCCTCAGTCTTTACCTGTGGTCATTCAGCCACCCATCAGCCCATCTAACAGTAATATAATCTAGACCAGATTTGGCCATTTTAGGAAAGGGAAAAATATAAGGCTTTCTGTCAAAAGTTTGGCAAGGTTTAACAGAACAGTTGCAAGTAAGTATTAATGCTTTCTGAGAATAATGTAAAAAAAAAACAGAAGCGTACTTGCAAGGAAAGAAAACTTTCAGAAATTCAGAAGATACTTTTGTATGCTTAGAAGCCTGGAAGGGAATGTATTGTATTATTTAATGTTCAGTTCTAACTTATTCACTATCAAAGGCTTTCCCTGCTTCTGAGTTAAAGTATCCACCCACCCTTAAGTCATCCCAAAACAATGCTGGTATGACCTTTGATGTCCTGATTGCCAATTCCTATCCTATTTCTATTGTCACTGTTCTGAGTCACTGGGTCCCTCTTCCTCATGGCCAGATATCCTCCAGTCTTTGGGCTGACAGAAAAAAAATGTGGATATAAAATGTATTGCCCCAATAGCCAAGTCTTCTTCTGCCTCAGGAACATGGCTGGCAAAAGTGCTATATTATCATTTTAATGCAGGACAACTTGCATGAACAGGTTTTAAACAGGACAACTAACAACCGATAGGTTCCCTCAGCCTTGTTCCCCTTCCAGCCAAGCAAACATATCTCCAGGAGAAAAAGCTAATGTTTGCTTTCCCTAATGTATGGCAAATGCAGGCTGATATCTTGAATGGTCTGGATAGCAGGACACATAATTGAACATTGCTAGAAGGTATGTCCAAAAGTAGCCAAGCTGACCCAGTTGCAGATGGAAGAGAGAATATGGGGTGAAATGGAGAAATTCCCAATTATTGGTATTCTTAGTCGTAACAGTAATACTGTTAGAAAAGCAAAAGAAGCAGCAATAAGTACAAAGACAGTCGTATAGCTGGGAGAGCCACCAGTTCATCAAAGACCACCTGGTCCTGGGCAAAGATGACTCTGCCTCCTTAAGATTCCCCCCACCTGTCAGGATCTGTCCTCCCACCTGCTAGGAAATCACTAGACAGCAGCTTCACCACCTTGGCTTTGCCATCATAGTGGCTTACCCTGCTCTGTGCTCCTAGGTCAGGGATGGCAACCTTGGCTCTTTTATGACTCCTGGACTCGTGAGTCAGCTATGCTGAATCAGGAATTCTGGGAGTTGAAGTCCACGAGTCATAAAAGAGCCAAGGTTGCCTACCCCTGTCCTAGACCATAAACGGTTTCAACTCCTCCCCTCAGGACACTGCTATATGATATTGCATGCCAAAACCACTAGACACAGGGGTAGTTTTCCCCCGCCACCACAATGCTGTCTCCCTGCTGAATAGCTAATTCCCACAGCACTGTCTTTGGATGCCGAAAGATATTTACCCATATAATAGGGCTGTATTGCTATTATCCTTCTCATTTTCTCATTTTTCTTGTCTTCTCATATTTTCTATTACCTTCTCCTATCGGCATCTTAAGGGACGTGGTGGCTCAGTGGGTTAGGACGCTGAACTTGTCTATCAGAAGGTCGGCAGTTTGGCGGGTCGAATCCTGAGTGCCGCGTAACAGTGTGAGTGCCTGTTAATCGTCCCAGCTTCTGCCAACCTAGCAGTTTGAAAGCATGTAAAAAGTGCAAGTAGAAAAATAGGGACCACTACGGTGGGAAGGTAACAGCATTCCGTGCGCCTTTGGCGTCTAGTCATGCTGGCCACATGACCACGGAGATGTCCTCGGACAAGCGCTGGCTCTTCAGCTTTGAAACGGAGATCAGCACCGGCCCCTAGAGTTGTAAACGACTAGCATGCATGTGCGGGGGAACCTTTACCTTTACCTTTATCGGCATCTTATTATTTATTACTTTGTTGTTTGTATCTTATGATTTATGATTTATCGCCTTGTTCTTTGTATGTACACAGAGAGCTTATGTATGTACACTGACAGCTTATGTTTATATGCACACTGTATATTTGTATCTACACTGAGAGTTTATGCCCCAGAGACAAATTCCTTGTGTGTCCAATCACAATTGGCCAATAAAGAATTCTATTCTATTCTAGTTCTGGGCATCACCGCTCAAAAAGGATAGTAAATTAAAATGATCTCAGATGTGAGCTATCAAGATGAGGAATCTGAAATTTACAACACTTAGAAACTAAGCATGTATAACCAACAAAAAAAGGCAACAGAGGGAAGAAATGTTCAAATATCTAAAATCTTGTTACATTATTTCCTGTTGCACAGATGGAATGATAACAACTGACAGATAGAATTACAAGGAAGTGTGTTAACGTTTGATGCAAGAAATAAGAGAAAAGTGCAAACAGAAGAATCCATATACCTGATCTAGACCAACATTTCTCAGCCTAGACTTGGGTACCCAGAATCCCCCAGTCAGCAATGAAGACTTAAACTCTTAAAAGATCCCAAAGTTGAGAAACACTGATTCAGACAGAAGCGGACCATCACCATGACCAAAAGTGGAGGAATCCCTTGAAATAAGGGAATGGATTTCTTACATTGGCTTTAACGTTTCAGACAGTGCAGAAAAATCGAAAGGCAACATCATGACAACATGGCATACATACAAAAATGGTTAATAAGAGCCATGGTGGCACAGTGGTTAGAATGTAGTATTGCAGGCTAACTCTGCCCACAGTCAGGAATTCGATCCTGACTGGCTCAAGGTTGACTCACCTTTCCATCCTTCTGAGGTCAGTAAAATGAGGACCCAGATTGTTGAGGGCAATATGCTGACTCTGTAGACCGCTTGGAGAGGGTTGTAAAGCACAGTGAAGCAGTATATAAGCCTAAGTGCTATTGCTCTTCACAAGCAATGTGCAAAAACTGACGGCGGTGATGCTCATGATGAACACATACAGACACTCCAAAGCAGGGGTTCCCAACCTTGGCAATTTCCAGACACATGGATTTTAACTGCTAGAATTCCCACAGCACAGACTAGCTGAGAATTCTGGGAGTCGAAGTCCGTTCACCTTTCGCTTGCCAAGGTTGGGCAACACCAGCTCCAAAGGAAAGCCAGAGCATGGGGGATGTATTGGGGTTTTTATTGTGGATTTTTTATATTGTTATCTATTATTTTAGTTCGGGCTTCTATTTAATACTTTTTAAATTTTTGTACTTTGTATTTTTATGTGCCCTGTTCACCGCCCTGAGTCCTTCGGGAGAAGGGCGGTATACAAATATAATAAAATAAAAATAAATAAAATAAATAAAAGCACACGGAATACCTCGAACGAGGCCAAACTCACGGGCTGCTTACCCAGCAGCCTTCACCGATGACCTCTCAACTTACCAATCCGAAGTTTTGCACCTGGGAGTTGTGGTCCTCGGGAAGGCGCCGAGTTGGGAGACTCCGGCTGCCCTCATACCCTTTGCCGCGCGAGGGGGGGCGGCGAGCGGCGGGAAAATGGCAGCGGCATCGCAACTGGCGTGTGTGTGTGTGTGTGTGTGGAAGGAAAGGCCAGGAGCAGGTGGGCGGAGTTGCCGGGTCAGAAGTAAGTCCGAGGGGAAGCTCCGTGCCAAGTTGAAGCTTCGCCTAGCGTGGCAGACGGGCGCCGTCCCTGCAGTTTTCTTGGCAAGGTTTCAGAAGCCTTGTTTGCCATTGCCTCCTTCCGAGGGCCGCGAGAAAGCGACTGGCCCGGAGCCTTCGCTCCTTGGACGCTCAACGGCACGCGAGAACCCGCGGAGAGAGGGAAAGCGGCTCGGCGGAGTTGGAGGCGGCTTAAACCCTTAAAACCGAGGCGTGGTCGGATCTGAAAAAGAGGCAACCTCCGTGGTTTCGGAGGCCGCCTGGCTTGGGTTTCCTTCCAAGCTCTCGTCCCATCGGCGCCTTCCTGCTCCCCTGCAGTCTCCTCCGGTCTCTTCGGAGAAGAAGAGGCTGCGTTGCTTTGGGGCGACCGTCGGAGAGGCGGACGGTCCTCTGGGGGGGCCGTCGGCACTCAAATCCCCACTAAAGCCGTGGCGCTCCTGACGCGATCCTGGGGATCCGCTGCTATCTATCCTACTTGCTACAGTTACAGAGGCGGGGGGAGTGTAGGGCAGATGGTTTGCCTCGTGGAGCTCTCTGGAAAACGGTTTTCATTTTCTCTCCTCTCCCGTTAGGTCACGCCCGACTCTCGGAGGACCAAGTCCCTGCAGTTTTCTTGGCAAGGTTTCACAAGCCTTGTTTGCCATTGCCTCCTTCCCAGGGCCTCGAGAAAGTGGCTGGCCCAGAGCCACCCAGCTGGTTTTGGACCTGCGGTTGGACTAGAACTCAAGCTGGTTTCTCTAACCCAGGGGTAGGCAACCTCGGCTCTTTTATGGCTCATGGACTTCAACTCCCAGGATTCTGGGAGTTGAAGTCCATGAGCCATAGAAGAGCCGAGGTTGCCTTCCCCTGCTCTAACCTGATACCTTAACCGTCACAACCAAACTGGCTCTCATAGATTTTCATTAAGGCCATGTATAACCTGGGGGTGCAAGCCCCCCCCCCCATGTTTGTACCAACCCTATGAAGTAGCTGGGCTGAGAGATGGTGAGAGGTAGAAGTCAGCCAGGGAGCTTTGATGGCTCAAGTGAGCTTTTACTTGAACCTACCTAATTCAACTCCTTCTCCCATAGACCGCTGCCTGGTCTTTTTAGTCTTCTAAATGCAATCAGTAGAATAAATGAGGCTGAATATATCCCTGAATGAAGGATTGCTTCATCCATCTCTTCCTCTTTTCATTATTATGACAGTATTAAAATGCATATAGATCCGCTCTAGATATTATCAGTCCCTAGTTTATCGTCACAACCACCACCTACATTGGTTGAGAAAGATGGGAATCATGGTGCCATTATCCTCAAGGATACAGCTTGGGGAATATATCCCAAGTTCTGTCAATGGTAACTATTTTACACAATACACTTGCAACTCTGACATCTGTGAGATAGAAAATAGAGATCACAGCACCAGGCTAGAAGCCAAGAGACTGTGAATTCTACATTTGGCTACAATCTTCTCTATCTTGGTGTTCTGGTGATATATATTTTGACTGCAATTCCCAGCATTTTCAGCCATTAACAAACAAGCTGAAAATTAGAAGCAAATCAGAAGCTTTTTGAACTCAAGGAAACTAGCTCTTGCACAAATGTTTAAGACTTACTCCTTGGATACTTTGTTCTCAAAACCTAGGACCTAGGGCATTGCTTTAGGATAAATGGTTTGAGTTTTTCATTTTGCTGCCACATGGTTCTAGCTGAGGTTACAGTGGCACTGTAATGGTTCACATGGCTCCTGTTAAATCCTATATATTTGGAAAATTATGTCAGCTACAATGTTAATTTCAAACTTGGGATCCAGAAAGCTATCCTTCCTTGCCTCCTCCCTCCCTGATTTTGCTTATATATTACAAAAAGCCTATGCTGTAACTGGAACACAGTGCAGTATGTTTTAGAGTTCTTGGTTTAATGGATATGAAATATAAATTACAACAAAAAAATAATAAAAGACAAAACATTACCTTGAATTAAATCTGAAGTTTTCTTTTTCCCCAAACTTCATCCTATAAACCTCACTTTTGTCTAATTGTTTTTTTAAAGGAGTTTCTTTGCTAATAAGTCTTGTTTGCTAATAAATCATCCATAATATCACCAGGATCCCTTTGAGTATTTGAGATCAAAATGGTTGTACTATTAGGCTGCTGTGCAATAGTATGAATATGCATGAGTTGTGTTTTTTTTAAGACTGCAGATGCTTTGCATACTGATTTGAGGTTCTTTTCTCCAAGTTCTTGTTCAGCTGTCAAATAATCTAAGGATTTAGATGTCCCTAAGCAGCCATTTATATGATGGATTGTAATGACTCTGTAGTTTCTCTGGAGCCATTACGGTTGATCAGGTCAAATACCAGCTTTTCAAAATGTCTTTAAACCAAAGGGCAGCAATGATGCATTTTAAATTGTTGCTGAATTCACCCCACCCAGTTAGCTGTGTAAAGCTTTTATGGGATCAAATCAGTCTAAGAGCACAACTTTCCCCAAAGGCTGAGTTACTGAGACATTTCACTGGGTTCAATTGAGCCAGGGGAATGTGTACAAAATTGCCACCTTAGGTTGCAGTCAGACAACTTGGCTACCATTGAACTAACTGGTCAGCTCTTTATTTCCAATCTGAAGGAGATTTAATAAGAACAGCCTCTGTTCTAGTCTTTTCCAACTTTTCCAAAGGGGTTGTTAGACAAAAGCTATAGTAATAGGGGAGGAGCTGTAGATGCAAATGAGCCAAGATCCTCCCACCCACTCACCCACCATGCCTCACTCTTCCACTGCGCCAGTGTTTGCTTATTTCATGGCTACCATGAAGTGTTTAGTTGGAGGCTCTCCTATTGGGCAAGATACACCCGATTGGCTCCTTCAGTCATTCTCTTAACAGATCCAGCAAAAAGGGAGATCATTAATGCTGCCTTTATAGCCACATATTACATTAAGGATCTCAAAAGCAAGGCAAATTATACTTCCCATCCTCGTTTTATCTTGACAGTATAAAGAATTTAATCTGGCTCAAGATCACTCAGCAACTTCATGGCTCAGCCAGACATTTAACCTTGAGGTCTTTGCAACCCATACCTAATACTCAATCTTACTGCACAGTTGGTGAACTAACAGGTGGAGGGGGTGAGGTTTATTGGTGGTAACTGAGATGGGAGGATGAGGGATAATAAGTTTAAAATCAATTAAGACAAGACAGAGCTGCTATTGGTAAATAGAAAGTGGACCCTGGAATTTTGTTCAGCCTGTTGTGAATGAGATTGTATTTTTTCTGAAAAAAATACAAGGAGAATTTCTCAATCCTCAGCTGTCACAGTGATAATTAGTGCTAGCATAATTGCACCTGTAGTGCTAGCTATGATTTTTCTTCAGCCAGTCAGAATGGGTGCAGGTAATCCACAACTTACAACCAAAATTGATCCCAAAATTTATGTTGCTAAGTGAGAAATTTGTTGAGTTTTGCCCCATTTTATGACCTTTCTTGCCACATTTGTTAAGTGAATCACTGCCGTTGTTAAATTAGTAGCGTGGTTGTTAAGTAAATCTGGCTTCCACATTGACTTTGTTTGTCAGAAAGTTGCAAAAGGGGATCACATGACCCCGGGACACTGCAGCCATCATAAATATGAGTCAGTTGCCAAGTGTCTGAACTTTGATCACATGATCGTGGGGATGCTGCAACGGTCATAAGTGTAAAAAATGGTCATAACTCACTTTTCTTAGTGCTGTAGTAACTTTGAAAGGTCACTGACTGAACTGTTGTAAGTTGAGGACTACCTGTATTATGTCTTGGTTAGTGGAATGGAATCATGAAAAGTATTAACTAGTTCAGGGGTAGGCAACCTTGGCTCTTTTAGGACTCGTGGACTTGAACTCCCCGAATTCCTGAGCCTGCTGGCTCAGGAATTCTGGGAGTTCAAGCCCACGAGTCCTAAAAGAGCCAAGGTTGCCTACTGAACTAGTGCAAAATGAAATGGTGCAAACCACAGGATCACAATGCCCATGCAACATTGACCTTTGAACCCTAAGCAACTTGGGACCTAACTATTGAAGGCTATTTCATGACAAGTCTTACCAGCTATTAAGATCTGTACTCAATGTTCTTCTGAAGATAGCCTTACTGTTGGAAACTTAAATTTACAGCACATTGAAAAAAAGGCTTCTCCGACATTGCTCTTAAGCTGTGGAATGTGCTCTCTTGAGAGCTGCCTGTTGCTCCGCCTCCTCCCAGCATTTAGAGAATCTGAAAAAAATACATGACTTTTGCCAAACCTTTAAGTGTATTCATTAATGTTAGCATTAATTTAATTGTTAAGTTTAATTTAATTAATTTAACTTTTCATATTCTGTTCTGGTTCTTGTTAGCCATCACTGAGTGTTTGCTGAAGTAGAAAAATAAGATATAACTTTATTTTTTTAATCTCCTTAATTCTAAAGAGAGATTAACTGAGTAGAAAAAGGAATGAATACGTTCCTGGAAGCAGGCTTGAAATCTGTTCATTGCCTAGCAAAAAAGGTAAACATATCTAGTTTTCATTTCCTAGTCACGCATATCAAAGGCCCATATAGTAATATTATTCCAAGTTGCAGAAAGAGTTGTATTAGCTTGACGAATGATAACAAACTGTCAGCAAACCTTATTTTTCTTTTGAACGTAGGATGGCAATGTAAGACAGCTCTTTCTTATATCTTACAGCAGATCGCAGAGAAACAAGATTTGCTGAGGTCAAATGAATTTACGTGAATCCAAATGTATACGTTTCTTATTCTAAATGGGGAACAGAGCCAGTTTGATGTAATGGTTCAGGCATCAAGTTAGAAATCGGGGACCTTGAGCTCTAGGTGAAACTTAGCCATGAAAGCCAGCTGGAAGCTCTTGGGCCAATCACTCTCTCTCAGTCCTGGGAAGAAGGCAATGGCAAATTAATTCTGAAAAACCTTGACAAGAAAACTGCAAGGACTTGTCCAGGCAGTCTCTGAGAATTTGACACGATTGAATGTACCGTGTTTCTCCGAAAATAAGACCTAACCAGAAAATAAGCCCTAGCATAATTTTCCAGGATGCTCATAATATAACCCCCCGCCCCCAAGACTGAGTGGCTGTGCATACCGGCATCTCGGACTAACCAGTCCATTCCATCTTTAATGATGGGGGGTGAGGTGTTACCCCCTCCCGTCGATAGGGCTCGCAACTTGGGTGTCCTCCTGGATTTGCGGCTCAGTTTTGAAGACCATATAGGAGCCGTGACCAGGGGGGCCTTTGCCCAGGTTCGCCTAGTACACTATTTGCGGCCCTACTTGGACCGAGATGCCCTGCGCACAGTCACTCATACACTCGTAACCTCCCGATTGGACTACTGCAACGCTCTCTACATGGGGCTGCCCTTGAGGACCACTCGGAGGCTTCAGCTGGTGCAGAATGCAGCTGCGCGGGTTGTGATGGGAGTTTCCTGATACTCCCACATAACACCTCTACTCCGCGAGCTGCATTGGCTTCCGGTTGCCCTCCGGGTGAGATTCAAGGTGCTGGTGATGACCTATAAAGCCCTTAATGGCTTGGGTCCGGGATATCTGAGGGAACACCTGCTGCCGGCATCAAGCTCCCTTCGTCCTGTGCGCTCCCACAGGGAGGGTCTTCTTAGGGTACCGCCGGTAAAAGATTGCCGGCGGACAATACCCAGGGGGAGGGCCTTCTCTGTGGGTGCGCCTGCCCTTTGGAACCAGTTACCCGTAGAGCTCAGGACTTCCCTTGACCTTCGCTCATTCCGCCAGGACCTGAAGACCTGGGTCTTCGAGCTCTCTGGCCTGGACTGAGAGTATTAACTGGGGTTTGAATTGTATTTTTAATTGTAATTGGCGTTTTTAGTTCAAGGTTAGTGTAATCATTTTAATTGCTTTTTAATTTTTGTTATTTGTTGTATTGTTTTTAAAAGACCTTGTGAACCGCCCTGAGTCCTACGGGAGAAGGGCGGTATATAAGTCTAATGAGATCAAAATAAAATCAAAATAAGCCCCAATTAACATCATCAGCCAGAGGGACGCATTTAGTACTGTATTTCCCCGAAAATAAGACCTAAAGGAAAAACAAACCTTAATGCCTCTTTTGGAGCAAAAATTAATATAAGATCCGGTCTTATTTTCAGAGAAACACGGGTAAGTAAAAAAAAAAATGAGGAGAAAAATCCCAATGAAGGGCACCATTGGATGATTGATTCTAGCACTGGATTCTGACTCCTGAGGGATTCCCTGAAAGCAATTGATTTTAATACTATCCCAAGATTTTATTTATTTATTTATTTATTTAATTAGATTTGTATACTGCCCTTTCCCGAAGGACTCAGGGCGGTTTACAGGGTAATTAAAACAAGAAATACAAAAGTTAAAAATGATTTAAAAAGTTACAACAGTCCCTGAAAAAGTAAAAAAAGAACAGTTAAAATTAAAATTAAAATTCTCAGCCTGGGCCAGAGAGCTCGAAGAGCCAGGTCTTCAGGTCCTGGCGGAATGAACGGAGGTCGGGGGCAGTCCTCAGCTCCGCGGGCAGCTGGTTCCAGAGGGCAGGCGCACCCACTGAGAAGGCCCTCCCCCTGGGTGTTACCTGCCGGCAGTCTTTTAAGATACTTTGTTGGCAAAAGAGAGAGCAAACTGGAATCCTACTAATTTCTTGGAAAGGGACTGGCAGTTGAATTAAAAGTGAAATTTCAGTATTAACTCTAAGAAAATAGTTTTCCTGTATTAGAAGGCAGCTTAACAGACCCGGAAGAGTCTCCCTGATACAGAGTTTGGTGCTGGTGTAAGACGCTGCTTTACCTAGTGTCAGCAGTTGTGGTCTCAAACATAACTAAGTTGAATCTCCCTTTTTTAAAAAAAAAACCCCACACACCATATTTAACAAATATTTTTTAAACACCATATTTAACAAATTTTGCTTAACAGTGTTGGTTTAACCGTGAGCCACAAAAGTTAAAAAAAATTGTTTTTAAATGCCCTCAGAGCCACCACTGGGACTTTGGAAGTTGCACCAAATAATTAAAAAAAATACTATGCAGAATTTAATTTCAAATTCCACTACTTCTTACCTCACCAAAACCTTCCCATCTTACAAAGGTAGCTTTCTTAATGCCATAATGGGAAATGCTCAGTCAGAGCTGTGGAGTATGAATTGGCACTGGTGAACGAGGCTGTTCACAAAGGGGTTGCACCCTAAATGCAGGTTTGTATCATAGACTTTGTATGTATGTATGACTTTGTTTGTATCATAGAGTCTTGCCTATGATATAAACCTGCACTTAGGGTGCAACCCCTTTGTGGGCTTAAAGTCAGATGTCTTTCGGAGCTGGGAAACCAGAAGAAATTGGACCACTTTCCTCTTCCCCGGGCTGCATTTATCAAGGAGCTCATCAAGGAGCAGAAAAATCATCATTGAGTGAAAAGTTAACTACTGTTAACTTATCTATCATTTTAGCCTCTGAACTTTACTAACCTATCTAGTAATTAGCCGCAAGAAACATCTGATATAGGTATTGATACTGTGATGCCACTATGATACTATGGCATAAAGATATTTTTAGAATTCCAGAATTTGGGGAGGAGGTGCTGCAATCCTTATTATCTAGATTAAACATATTTAGAATGCTAAAGCTCTGCTGGTATTTATTATTTATTATTTAAATTTATATACCGCCCTATTCCCGTAGGACTCAGGGCGGTTTACAGGGAAAATTAAAATACATAACATACAAATTAAAGCCAGTTAAAACTATGATTAAATTACAGTCCCTGAAGTTAAACTAAAACCCAATTAAATTAAATTAAATTTGGCCCTCAGTCTAGGCCAAACAGCTCGGAGAACCAGGTTTTCAAGTCCCGGCGAAATGAGCGAAGGTCGGGGGCAGTCCTGAGTTCCGTGGGAAGTTGGTTCCATAGGACCAGCGCGCCCACAGAGAACGCCCTTCCCCTGGGAATAACCCACCGGCATTCCTTAACTGGCGGTACCCTGAGAAGGCCCTCCCTGTCGGAGCGCACAGGACGATGGGAAGTTGATGCCGGCAGCAGGTGTTCCCTTAGATAATCTGGACCCAAGTCATTTAGAGCTTTATAGGTTATTACCAGTACCTTGAATCTCACCCGGAGGGCAACCGGAAGCCAATGCAGCTCACGGAGAAGAGGTGTTACACGGGAGTATCGGGAAACTCCCATAACAACTCGCGTGGCTGCATTCTGCACCAGTTGAAGCCTCCGAGTGGTCCTCAAGGGCAGCCCCATGTAGAGAGCATTGCAGTAGTCTAGCCGGGAGGTTACGAGCGCATGAGTGACTGTGTGTAGGGCATCTCGGTCCAGATAGGGCCGCAACTGGCGCACCAGATGAAGCTGGGCAAAAGCCTCCCTGGTCACGGCTCCTATATGGTCTTCAAAATTGAGCCGTGAATCCAAGAGGACGCCCAAGTTGCGAGCCCTATCAACGGGGTGTAACACCTCACCCCCCATCATTAATGATGGAACAACCTGGTTAACCCGAGATGCCAGTATGCACAGCCACTCAGTCTTGGCAGTATTGAGACAAAGCCTGTTTCTCCCCATCCAAACCCAGACCGCCTCCAGGCAATGGGACATCACATCGAGTGCATCATTGGGTTGGTTCGGGGTGGAAAGAAAAAGTTGGGTATCATGAGCGTACTGATGATACCTCACCCCGAAACCACGAATGAGCTCACCCAGCGGTTTCATGTAGATGTTGAACAGGAGGGGAGAGAGGACCGACCCCTGAGGAACTCCACAAACGAGAGACCTCAGGGCAGACCTCTGCCCTCCCGTCAACACTGACTGCGAGCGGCCCAGGAGGTAGGAGGAGAACCACCGTAAAACAGTGCCTCCCACTCCCAACCCCCTGAGACGCCGCAGTAGGATACCATGGTACTAAGTCCTTATTGTGTCTATAATGCAATAAGCTTGAAAAACAAAACTTCTCTCTATCCATCTGAAACACAGCTTTTTGCCACTGGCGGAACCCCAGCGTGTGAAATAATAATAATAATAATAATAATAATAATAATAATAATAATAATAATAATAATAATAATAATAATAATATAAAGTTGGAAGGGACCTTGGAGGTCATCTAGTCCAACCCCCTGCTCAGTCAGGAAACCCTATACCATTTCAGGCATATGGCTGTCCAGTCTCTTCTTAAAAACTTCCAGTGTTGGAGCATTCACCGCCTCTGGAGGCAGGTTGTTCCACTGGTTAATTGTTCTAACTGTCAGGAAGTTTCTCCTTAGTTCTAGGTTGCTTCTCTCCTTGACTAGTTTCCATCCGTTGCTTCTTGTCCTGCTTTCAGGTGCTTTGGAGAATAGCTTGACTCCCTCTCCATTGTGGCAGCCCCTGAGATATTGGAACACTGCTATCATGTCACCCCTCACCCTTCTCTTCGTTAAACTACACATACCCAATTCCAGCAACCGTTCCCTATTAATTTAATTTAATTTATTAATATTTCTATACCGCCCTTCTCCCGAAGGACTCAGGGAGAAGAATACAGGGCAAGAATAAAACACAGAAATCTACAAAAACTAAAAGATAATTAAATACATGCCCGATTAAAAATACAGTTGATACATGGTAAAAAACCCCAATAAAAATAGTAAAAAACCCCACCAATCCCCCCTCAGGCCAGGCCGGCTTGCTCGAACAAGTATGTTTTCAGATCGCGGCGAAAGGAGCGCAGATCAGGCGCCGTCCGGAGCTCAACCGGTAACTGGTTCCATAGCTCCGGGGCGCCCACAGAGAAGGATCTCCCCCTGGGGGCCACCAGCCGACATTCTCTGACCGGTGGCACCCTGAGGAGGCCCTCTCTGTGGGACCGCACAGGGCGGAGGGAAGTAGACGCCGGCAGACGCCCTATATGTTTTAGCCTCCAGCCCCCTAATCATCTTGGTTGCTCTTCTCTGTACCCTTTCTAGAGTCTCAACATCTTTTTTACATCGTGGTGACCAAAACTGGATGCAGTATTCCAGGTGTGGCCTTACCAAAGCATTGTAAAGTGGTATTAGTACTTCACTTGATCTTGATTCTATCCCTCTGTTAATGCAGCCTAGCACTGTGTTGGCTTTTTTGGCAGCTGCAGCACACTGCTGGCTCATATTGAAGTGATTGTCTACTAAGACTCCGAGATCCCTCTCACAGTTACTACTATTGAGCAAGGTACCACCTATACTATACCTATGCATTTGATTTTTCCTGCCTAAATGTAGAACCTTACTTTTTTCACCATTGAATTTCATTTTGTTAAATAGTGCCCAGTGTTCGAGTCTGTCCAGATCCTTCTGTATCTTAAGCCTGTCTTCTGGAGTATTGGCTATTCCTGCCAGCTTGCAAATTCCTCCCGTCTGCAAATTTGATGAGTTCCCCATCTATCCCCTCATCCAAATCATTAATGAAGATATTGAAGAGAAATAGAGACACCCATACCCCAAACCCAGCTTTCTAGTCATGGCATCTGTTCTGTACAGCAGCCTTTCTCCAGATGCTAAGCTGTATCCCTCAGCGGTGGCTTTCTGGAAGGCAGTGAGAAGCACCTTTTTTTCAAAGAGGTTCTGCAGCCAGATTTTATCGTCTTGTTGCCTTACACTTTATTTCTCACTTCTTTTATTCATTAGGGAAATTACTTCGCAATGCTAATTAGGAATGTAGGCCACCTTGCGAAGAGGACTTCTTATTTAAATTGCCTAGGGTGAAGTATAAATCCATTAGAGAGATACTATGTCATAGATTGAAGGTGAGCTCTCTGGTTTTCTGGAAGGCCTCTAAAAGCTTTCCCATAGTTTATCTCTTATAGCAGTACTATCATGTGTCACCAACAAACTCACTCATTGTGAAGGCCACCATGAAGGTGTAAGAAGCACAAGCAGAGTGCAAAGGTAAAGAGGCCAGTCTTCTTCTCAACTGACCTAAAAGGGCTTGTTTTTTTCCTAAAAGTCCCATGCCTCTCTAGGGCTTGGTGCTCTTCTCTGTCTTCCGAGAGAGAGTGCAGAGAACCAGCAGTCCTGCCTTCTTCACCCAGATGGAGAGCATCCATTTCTGTATCTAAAAGGAGAACAAGAGAAGTGAAACGTTAATGAGTTGATGCATCTCCTGGTGAAAGCTATATGTTTAACCCTCTCATTTATTTCTTATTTTTAGGGTGTTTTTTTTTCCTCAAGAGCTAAAAGCAGCAGGCAGCAGAGTATAGAGCAACCCTCATTTAGAATAATGGAAAAGGACTTTCGGGGCACCGTTCTGGGGAGAGATTCTGTGTTTTTAAATCCTGACATTTTTAAAATGGCTCAAAGGTTGTTCCAGGGAATAATTATACAGGAATATTTATTCTGCTTAAAAAGCAAAGGACAATTTGGAACTCTTTTTGACTGTACATCGTACCAAGTGGACAATCACTGAAAAGCCTCCACAGATTTTCCGTTTCTCTGTTGTGCAAGCAGCCATTTCCAGGGGCCCCATCCTTACCTGCTGTGCTTTCCACAGTACAGCGTAACAACGGTAAATGTTTTGAGACTTTAGCCATAATCATCTCAGGACCCCTGCCCCCAACCTTGGTATAGATGGCCGATGGTTCTAGGCTTATTTCAAAATTTAGTGGGCCAAATCAATGTTATTTGGATGCTCTCTTTTGCTCAATCACTGAAGCGATGCCCTGGAGTTGGTTCCCACATCCTTTACCTGATGGAGCCATTGAATATAAGAGATTGAGGAGGTTCTAATGCCACACCAGGAGTTAAAAATGATACACATTTGAACAAGGCCATGACTAAATTTACCTAGTAACATCACTTCATATTTCCTGTTTTTTGATGGAGTCCTAGGAAAATTCTTTTTCGAAGGTATAAAAATAAATGCACAGATACAGTCATGGGTATAATATTAGGATCCCAGCTGAGACACATAAAAGCAGAGGAAGTTGACTCTTAATATAGCCATGTATGCTTGAAGTGTTGCTTATAAAGGTCATCCACCAGAGGTTGTTCCTCTAGCCTCTGACCCCAGGTGATCAGTCATAGGAAATGCCTGGGCCTAAACATTTCACTGATTATCTGCAGTTTAAATTTTGTTTCTGGGGGCTACTTTAAGGTATGAGTTGTGTGCAAATTTACACTAGAAGAATATATACTGTATACTGTGAAAAAAAGAAGGGGGGGAGGTGAGACAAAAGTATCACAATCTTTAAGAATGTGCGCCATCTGCTGGTAGAGGTTTCAGTTACTATTTACCAGAATCTTTATTGTCTCTGCCTTTAAACATTTAATTGTCACTTAAAACAACAACTATGCACACATATTAATGGGGTAATGTTGATGTTTGTCTCTGTGTGTATGTTTGTGTGTGTGAAAGGCAACTTAGACATCTACATAACACTTATACCATTAAGTTCTATCTTCTGAGGGAAAGCTTTAGGATACATTTTTCACTTTGCTAATTTCTTTCCTGAAATTTCAGCATGTTTTGTTCTCTTGTATAAACTTCCATCCAGAGTCATGTTTATACCAGTCCTGCCTGTCCGATGCCAGTTATTTCTTAACATGGAGCCAACTTTCTTTCTTTCTTTCTTTCTTTCTTTCTTTCTTTCTTTCTTTCTTTCTTTCTTTCTTCCTTCCTTCCTTCCTTCCTTCCTTCCTTCCTTCCTTCCTTCCTTCCTTCCTTCCTTCCCTCCCTCTCTCCCTCGCTCCCTCCCTCCCTCCTCTATCTCTTATCATCTCTCTTTCTCTCTTGTTCTATCATTTGTCTGTCCGTCCATCCATCCATCCATCCATCCATCCATCCATCCATCCATATCAGTGGAAGGATTAACTGCATTGATTGCTTCAGGCAGCCACTTGTTAGTAAGAGATGCTATCGAGGGCAATATTGTCCTTACTTTTTTGCTATCTTTGAGCAAGTCAGGAGGGCACCCTCTGGAAATCATAGGCAGGGAAAAAAAAGTCATCTCCTTGGCTGACATTGAGAATTTCCTGACTGAAATCTAGGTAAATTTTGCAGCTTAGCAATTGGATACGAGTAAGTGAGAATCAGAGAAACGTTTGGGCTCAGCCTTAAAAAAACTGTACCTTATGTGTATTATATGTACATATAGGATGAATAAACATGATTCCATAATGCAGACATGCCAAACACAAGGTCCGGGGGCCAGATCCGGCCCGTGAAGTGGTTTCATGCGGCCCGTGAAGCCATCCTGGAAACAGGGAGGGAACGGCCCCCACTGCCTTGGCCCTGGCCCAGAGACCCTCCTTCTGCCAGAGACCCTCAGATCTGTCCCACTCCTGCCCAGGCCCCCATAGGCACCCTTGATGCGAACGATGTAGAGCTGGCCACGCCCACCCAGTAGGTCATACGCACTCTAGCCACGTCCACCCAGTAGGCCACGCCCACCCTGGCCATACCCACCCGGCCCCCTGAGGGCAACCGCAATGCTGATGTGGTTCTCAATGAAATTGAGTTTGACACCCCTGCCATAATGAATCCAGATTTCACATTAGAAGATTAACATTTATAAAGGCTATTGGTGAGCTACTGAGCTTGATAACTATTGTTATGACATTATCTGGAAGCCAGTTCGTAACTGGTCATCAAAGTCAATATAGTTTTGGTACTCTCGACAAGAGAATTTTTTTTTTCCTTTGGATATTGCAACATGCCATTTTTTTAAAAAAAGAATGGCTTGAATGAACTGGTACGTGGAGACCCATAGATACATTAAGCCAGGCATATCAAACTGCTGGCCCATGGGCCTGATGCGTCATGGCAAAACTGTGACCACCCCATTGCTGGCAATATGTTGCGATATGTCACAACACATCACGTGACATTGCGAGTTTGACACCCCTGCATTAAGCCAATCATAAAATGCATTCTGGTTTCTTGAAAAGTCTGTTCATACTAGGAAGTAAAATCTATGGCAGATAAATGTGCTTCATTTTGGTGATTTAGTAAAAAGTTTCCTTATGAGAAGTGGGGACATGCCAGAGAGAATTACAGTTTTTGTTATTATAGTTTGTTCCACAGTCAGCCAGTTGTTTAGGCTGGATTAGGCATTTTTGTACAACTGCTGAGTCCTTCCCAAGGACCTGGAACAGGCAGTTGTTTGATTGTGTCAAACGTATCATCGCAGGATGTAAGCTGTTTTCCGAGTAAAATTGCCTTTTGCAATTGACTGATGGTGATTTGATTGATGCCTATGACAAAGGATATTATTATTTAAATTTATGTGCTGCCCAATTCCCAACAATCTGCAGTACAGAACTATGGAACTTTTGGACAAAAGCGTACCAGAGATTTAAGGTGCCTTCAAAATATTGGTTTCATTTACAGATATTTAATTAGGGGAGGAGTGGAAGGAAATAGACTTTCCAATGAAATCAGAAAACATTTTTAGTGAAGAACCCAAGCATCTCCCTATGCATTACTTCAGTTTCATCTAAATCTAGTTGCAAACACAAATACATGCATTTTCTTATTTTCTTTTTTTGTGTTTGTATAATGTTACTCTTTTATAAAAACACCAAGCAAATACAACACCTGCACCTTGGAGGGGTATCAAAATTCCTCATTTTGCAGAGATGACAAAAATGGAAAGCCCGGGGCTCTTTTTGGCTTCTCTTGTGACATAGTAACCAACACAATTGACCTGACTAACACAAGCCAGCCAGCATTATCCATTATAGTACTATTCAGTTACATGAGAAACATTACATTGGTCTAAGGTCACAACAGAAAACAGAACAGTTATTAATAGAGCGATAAGCCACATTAATTATTACGGAATAGTCTCTGAAGCACTGTTGCCCAATAAAGGCACAACTTTTGTAGCTAGTGCGTATCCAGAGATTCCAATTGCTTGGCCAAATTCACTATGTGTCGACAGTGTGCTTATGAGGCAAAGGAAAAACTATGCATCTGAAGTTCCTGGTGAACTTCCTAAAGGTTATTTGTTTGCAGGAGACACCTACTAAGTTATGAAACAGAGCTGGCTTTACAGAGAATGACCAGTTCGTTTAGGATTTTTTTTTTTTAAAAAAAAATGTTTTTCAGGCTTATCAAATGAACACGATGTTTTTGATGTTTACTCTTTTTGAAAAACAATCGTTTTAAAGAAATGCCTTGTTTATCTCTTCAATGTGGCATGTCATGGAAATGTATGAGGCTGAAAAGCTGAAATTTGAATTGTGAGGAAGTGCAAGAACTTGAATCAAGCTAACCCACCCCGCACTTCCCTTTGCTTCTGGGTCCCATGTTAGGCTATTCAACTAGAAAAAGTGTGTAATGACAGTTCCCCGACATTCCTCCCTGTATCTTACAAGCATTCTCAGATGCCCAGATCTGGATGGATGAGAACTTTCCTACGGGAAGCCATTTCTTAGCTTGTCTTCTGCTGCTTGGGTTTGGGGCTGAATTATTTCACTTTTAAATTGCTATTTCAAGTTTTTGATAAATGCTCAGATTTATCTCACTTCAATTAATGTATTGATATGTGCAACCAGTACATTTTTTTTTAAAAAATGTATCTTTAGAACAAGTTTGTCAACACCCTTTTATTAGGAAAGTAGTGGAAATTGCCTTCTGTAGTTGTGAACATTTCCTGAAAGACTTGGGATCTAAATTGAAGAGCAATTTTTTTTTCTATTACTGTTGAGATTCTCCTTCCAAATATATGGGGGTGATGAGCAGTAGAGAAGTCATAGCCACAGATGGAGTTACTGTTAACCTCTTCCTGTCCATGAAGGGCAGGGAAAGGGGACCTGATCATCCAGTGCAATCTGCGAGTACAACCTCACTTTTTCCAGCCTTCAGCCCTCTTCATGAAAATAATTTGTATAACTTTCCTACCATTGAGAGAAACACATCAACTGTAAGGTAATGGTAAAGGTTCTCCTGCACATGTGTGCCAGTTGTTTCCAATTCTAGGGGCCGGTGCTCATCTCCGTTTCAAAGCCAAAGAGCCAGCGCTTGTCCAAGGACATCTCCGTGGTCATGTGGCTGGCATGACTAGACGCCAAAGGCGCACGGAACGCCCTTACCTTCCCACCGTGGTGGTCCCTATTTTTCTACTTGCATTTTTACGTGCTTTCCAACTGCTGGGTTGGCAGAAGCTGGGACGAGTAACAGGCGCTCACTCTGTTACGCGGCACTCGGGATTTGACCCGCCAAACTGCTGACCTTCTGATCGACAAGCTCAGCATCCTAACCCAGTGAGCCACCGCGTCCCTTACATCAACTGTAGCATACAGTCTAAAAAAAAATTAACATTTTTTTTTAAAAATGATCATTCTGAAAACAAGCTAAGATACAAAGAGAAAATTCCAGAACTAATGACCTGTACAGTGCTTTGGGTTTGATTTGGAAGAGGTAGTTTGGAATATGGCCCCTTTCTATGACTCATCAAAATGTCCACATCATTTCCCAAAATCACACAGTCTCCATATCTATGATTCAGCCTCGGCCTCCTTATCTAGTTGCCTAATTAACTGCAGTCCATGTCTTTCCCCAAGGAGGGCAAGGTCAGCCAACTTTCCATCCCAGGCATATTAGCTATACTGCTAACAAAAAAAATAGATGCATCATTTTCAAGTTAGCTCTAAACTTAGTATGTTTTGTGAAACTCTCGGTGTTCCTCACCATGGGTATCGACATCTTGAAATGAAATGAACCTTTATTGTCAAAGTACAACTATGTATACATTGAGATTAGCTGAGCCTCCCTTTGTGCTCCCACCCCCCAACACACAGTGACAACAAACCCTCCATCTTACTACACCATGTGAACCAACTACACCACACACCGGCCTCCCAAGTCAATTCTGCATAAAATTTACAAAAGTTATTTCTCATTCAAAAGCCCAACAGCCCACGGATAAAAGCTGTTTTTCAGCCTGTTGGTGCGGCTGGCTATACTCCTATATCTCCTACCCGACGGTAGGAGAGTAAAGAGATACCGTCCAGGGTGTGAGTCATCCCTGAAAATTTTCCTCACTCTTCCAAGGCAGCGAGCTCTGGCGATGTCATTCAGTGGTGTCAGGGGACAGCCCACGATGTTTTGTGCTGTGCTCACCACCCTCTGCAATACTTTCCTATCCGCGGCTGTCAGACCAGCATACCAAACCACAATACAGTACGAGAGGACGCTCTCTATAGTAGACCGGTAAAAGAGGGTCATTAGCCATTGTTCTACCCTGTTCTTCTGCAAGACCCTGAGAAAGTGAAGCCTCTGTTGGGCCTTCCTAGCCACCTGGGTTGTATTAACTTTCCAGGTCATCTTGTTTTGAAGAAGTTTGATTCTACTTATGTGGAATCACATATTACCTGTCACTGCCTGAGCAGATGGACAGACCTAACAGCCGGACCCATCCAAACTTTAAATGACCCTTTTTCTCTGCTCGTGGAAAAATGTGAGAAAAATCGAGCACTCTTTGTAAGTTGCCATTAACGCTTCAGAAGCAGAGTGCCTCTGTCCTAAAAATAATAAGTGACAGGTGACAATCGGTCAGTTGTATTGCTAGGGTGAGAGACACGATGGTCACTATACTCATTTTATAGGGAAACACACATACCATTATATACTACCATAGAAGACTGCATAGGAGTAATAGCTGATGAGCAATTCGTGCCCTTGAAAGAAGATGTCCAATTAGGCATGGTTTTAAATTCTGGGCATGAGGCAATTCTAAAACATAGTATGACTGAGACAAATATGTAGAGCATGAAGAAGGAGCCCCAGCAGCACAAAATTAAGGCCAGACAGTTGCTGAGAAACTAACATGGTTAAGGATTCTGGATGGAACAACTGATACCTTCTTTATTGTATGCCATTGGCAAGAGAATTAGCAAAGAAAAACTTTATTCTGGTTGGCATATTGAAGAACAAACCAACCAGTAATTTCACCCATGTTTCTTGCCCACAAACCCACAGCAACATTTTTGGTCTTTACCAAGATTTGACATGCGCCAAAAGGACAGCAATTCTTTCTTCGGTGCATAATGATGTAGCCAACTTAAGGCAGACTTCCAGGTCTGAAGTCATTCTTCACTCAAATAAAACCGAAGGCCCTAGGAACACCTGTGAACCAATGGCTTCCCCATACCTCTTCAGGCACATGATCAAATGGCAGCCAATGATACTTTTTTCAATTTGCTGAAATTGTGTAGAACCTGAACAGTCCATAATGACATCGTTAGTAGAGAGTCTGAATTCTGTGAGCAGGCAGGCAGGCAGAATCCTGTGAGTAGAAATGTTGGCAAACACATACATGCCTACAGAAAGAAAACAGGCCTAGCAGATTTCAAGGCAATGGATACCATCTTTGAAACAGTCTTGCACAGAACGATGGAAAAGTTCAATGTAGGCTTGTTTTAAAAGTATAACAGCACAGAAGATGCCCAGGGAAAATTTCTTGTGTTTGATTTGGTTGCTAGGAAATTTATAGACAGCTGCTAATTCTGCATCCTAAGTGACTTCACCTCAGCAGGTAGACATTTGTATATTTTTAAAATGAAATTAGTCTTAGTTTTCACCTTCTGCATGTTATGCTCTGCGATCGCTGTTCTAACAAGTGTGAAGATCTAAAAAAATGAAAATGGAGACATAATTAGTGTTCAAATTGTGCTGTGCTATTGATTACAAGGTCCGTGATTGCCCTTTGCAAACTTCCCAGCCAGCTTCTGACAAGCAAAGCCAATGGGGAAAGATAGATCTGTTTGATGACTATGTGATTCATTTTACAACTGCAATGATTTGTTTAGCAACTGTGGCAAAAATCGTAAAATTAGGTATGATTCACTTAACAAGTTTTTGCTTAGAAACAGAAATTCTGGTCCCATTTTTGGTTATAAGTTGAGGACTTCCTATATCTGATAAACAAACACGCTTCAATTGTTCCTCCCAGTTGAGAGAAATTCAGCTGATTCTGTCAAGATAACTCTCTTTCATACCCCAGTCTAAACGTCACTGTCTTCTTTTCTTACACAGGGACGAACTTTGAAAAACTTTGGAACATTTCAGATTCAGATCAGCCTTTCTACCCAACATATCTGTAACTCTAACAGAGAATTCATTGTGGCTAAAAAAAAAAGTCCCTGGTAATGGGTGTGAAATCATCAAATTTGGTTGTTGAGCTTGCCAACCGCAAGGCCTACTCATCCTTGCATTTCAGTTCTCTTATGTTCATTTAGTCATGCAGGTAAACATGTGCAACATGCTGAATGAAACCCGGCACTGGAACACAATCCTTCGAGCAATGCCATGCTTCTTATGAAACAATATGATTCTTGGCGGGCTTGCAGGCATATACAGTTTTATTTAGTTAAGCAATTCTAGATCTAATGAACCATTCCCAAACAGCCTGTTAGTCTACATAACGGAGGAGCCCCATTTGGTGATATGCAGGACCAGCTGTTTTGAGTTCCAAAGTTTCCCCCTTCAACCTTTTCTTTTTCTCGACTGTTTGGAGGTGCCTACCCTGTGTTTGCCTTGGAAAGGCAGTCAAGGGAGGAATCTACAAAGGCAATCATGATGCTGTTGATTCCTCATCTTGCTTTGGCTGTAACTGAGATCCAGACCACAAGGATCTCCGGTTCGGTGTTTGTGGATAAGTCCCACGTGATGTGGTCACATCTTCCAGGAGTTCTCCAATTTGCCCTTCTGGAAGTACAATGGCATCTCCAACCACAAAGCAAGTTGTCTTGGTTTCTGCTGAGATACTCAACATCTAAACACTATGAATTGTAGCTTTATTCTGAACATTTTTCCTTTACCCATTTCCAAAGCATTTAGTTGCAGTAATTCTGTTCCATCAAGTTGGCTCACTTATCCCACTATGAGTATGATCCACTCAACACTGAATATTTTAGGTCCCACTGATTTCCCTGGGAGATATTGTAGCCTAGTCTGAAATGCACTTTCTGGATTACACGGTAAATGAGAATGGAAGTCCAGCCTTTACTGTGCTACCCTATCCTGTTACCATGGATGAAAATTAACAGAACTGCCTTCAGAAGCAGTACGCCTATGGAGTACTGCAAAGTTTCACTGAACTTAATTAATTAATTAAAAAACATTTGTCTAACTGCCTAGCTTAAACCGAACTCTGGGTTCCTTATAATCGGAAATAAAACCAGTAACACATTAAAAAACCAAATGCAACAAAACCAATAAACAAAAAACAGATGAACATGGCACCATAGCGACACTGACATGACATAACCCACAGCTCTTCTAGAAATGAGTCAGAATTTCTGTACCTACCTATTGTGGTTTTAGCACAGTACCATTACTGATTGTGGAAGGAGTCCAGATTATTATACTAGACAAGCTGAAATTTAATTACACCTAACCGTTTTCCCAATTATTCAAAAATAAGAAGCTTCCACAGTTTATTCCGTGTTTATCTATACATATAGTTGAGAGATTTGATGGAGAGACATTTGCTGAGCTCTTCTTTATACATTATAATTCCGACGCGATCTGAAAACACATTTATTTGAACAAGCCGGCTTGGCCTGATGGGGTGTGGGTTGGGTTTTTTTATTGTTCTTAATATTTGTATTTATATTTGTATTTATTGTTTTTTTACCTTGGGCATTATGTTTGATTCCTTTTAACTTTTGTATTTTTTGTATTTTATACATTTGCCCTGTTCACTGCCCTGAGTCCTTCGGGAGAAGGGCGGTATATAAATAAAATTAAATAAAAAATAAAAATAAATGTTCTGTCACACTCTAATCTCACCCTGTCCTCATGCTTTGGGGAAAGAGCCAGCTTTTAAGTGCTCTCCTTAAATTTAAACGGCGGGGGCCTCTTTTATTGTGGAGGATAATTTTTGACAGGGCAGGGTCTGCAATGGAGAAAGCGCAACTCCAAGGATCCACAAGGAATATGCCTACCCTATCTGCTCTGATAGGATGGGCAGATCTCCTCAGGGAGACACAATCCCACAGATAAGTCCAATGCCATGTAGGGCTTTAAACATAATAACCAATAGTCTGAATTGCACCTGGAAGGAAACTGGGAGCAGTGTAACTTGCACAATAAAGGTGTAATACAGGTGAACCTAGGGATGCCCGGCATTACTTATGCCGCTGTATTCTGGGCCAGATGTACCTTTTAGAAGATCTTCAAGGGCAGCCCCATGTAGAGAACATTGCAGAAATCCAAATGAGAAATGATGGAATGTTTAAGCAAAGGTGAACAAGGCCTCCAGGTTCAGGAAAGGTGCAAAAAGATAACAATAGCACTTAGACTTATATACTGCTTCCCAGTGCTTTATAGCTGTCTCTAAGTGGTTTGCAGAGTCAGCATATTGCCCTCAACAATCTGGGTCCACATTTTACCAACCTTGGAAGGACGGAAGGCTGAGTCAACATTGAGACGGTAAGGATTGAACTCCAGGCAGTGAGCTGAATTAGCCTGCAATACTGCATTCTAACCACTGCACCACCAAGATGTTAATTATTTTGTAAATGTAATTCCCACTAAATCCAATAGCGTTTACTCCTCAGTAAATTATTCCCAATTGCTTTCTCAACCTTGTCCTTTCACACAGCAGTGTTATGCATAAATTGCTTTGGAATATTGAACACAGTAGGATAGGTTAAACTCTTGTATAGACTTGGGTTGTTATATATACTTAATTAATGTTGATGTGTACTTGTTAGTCAGGTACGATTACTAAACCATAGCTTTTCTTTAAAGTTGCTAAGGGGAAATAAGCAAAAATCAGGCAGTTGGACTTGTGTAAAAAGGAATTCTTCCAGCAGAGGCAAAGCTGTCACTGGTACAACTCTTAATCAGGAGACAGCATCATTCAGTGGCCAAACTTTCCATCAAGAGGTCTCATGTTCAATCCTGGACCAAGGAACAAAGATCTGGCTCAAAAATTAGAAGGTAAGATGGACTAAAGACCTGGCTCCAAGGCATTTTGTTATGACTCTATCACATGTCCATTTTAATCTGCCTTTAAGCGCTCTACTTTCTTTATTTTCGCTATCTTGAAAATGTCAGAAACTCCCTAAACATTCCACCCAAGCAAAAATGGATCAAATGTGCAATAACTGAATAAAGAGCATTATAGTTTAACTCAGGGAGTGCAAGCTATCATATGTTAAATGTACTCAGCCAGCTGAGGTGACTGCCAGTCAAATTGCTTTGGCCGTTCCTTAATGTCTCCATGGCTGGTGGAGAAACTGACCGTGTTCATCACCAGACTGTCTTTCTTCATAGTTGAAGAATCCAAAGACGTACAACCAGAAATGTATACCGATGAGTTTGAGTTGGCCCAAAGTAAGCAACAATGCTCAGAAATAAGTCATTGGAGGACTTTTATTCAAATCCATTTTATTTATTTACCTTTGGTATTTGCCAGCAAAGAGGTTAATTGCCTTCCACTTAACATGGTTTCCTCCTGAACATGCATGAAATGCAAAACTGTTTCCATTCTGACTTCATTTCCATTTCTAATGTTCCCATTCTTTATTAAATTGTAAGCACGTCAAGGCAGAAGACCTCTTTTGGTTAAGATGCCACGCACAAGGAAGGAATGCTAAATTGTAGCTCTGTTACGTTGGAGTTTCTTTTGAGAAAGAATCATTTGTTGATGTAGAACAAGCTCTAGAGCACATAGATTAACCATTCTAATCTTGTCTCCTCCCCTGTTGATTGTGTGATGCCTGGGAAGGGATAATGGAAGTTAAACCCCAAAAGTTCTAGCAAGCAGTAGGTTGGGGAAGTTTTGAGACAGTGCCTTCAAAATACTGATTAACTGTAAGTTACCTCTGCTTTAAGTCTGTCATCTACCTACCTACCTACCTACTTAACTATCTGTCTAATTTCATGCCCATTCCATGAAAAATGGCTCTTGTCAGTGTACAACAATCAAGGAAAAAAGGTAAATAAATAAGACAATCAATAGTTAAAGCCATTGTATAATTATTAAAAAGAATCAAAGTTATAAAAGCAAAACTAAATTAGGAAAAAAGAATAACAGACGGGGAGATGTTAATAAGGGAGCCACCTCATGGGTTCACCCATCCCCTGGGGTCCCCAGGTCTGCTAGCATAACCAGTTCTTGAGAGGCCTTCAGGAGTGATCAGGTCAATCTTCTGTCTGGCGGGAGGCAGTTCTACAATACAGGCACCAGGAGCAGAAAGGGCCCGCCAGATGTATCTCTCGAGATGTCAGCACATAAAATGTACCCATTCTGTGAGATCCGGGGGATGGCTGGATAAAATCAAGGAAGGGTAGTCCCTCAAATAACCCTGTCCTATGCCACGTAGGTCTTTAAGGGTGAACACCAGCATTGGCCCTGGAAATAAACTGGCAACCAATGCAATTCATGCAGCAGAGGTGTACCATGTGCTCTGTCAGAAACACATAACAATTCATACTGTTGCGTTTTGCTCTAGCTGAAGTTTCCAGATACTCTTTAAGGGCAGTCCCATATAGAGTACATTGCAATAGTCCAACCAGGAAGTAACTAGGCCATGAATCACCATGAGTAGGGTGCTTGGCTCGGGAATGAAGTGGTGCACAATATGAAGTGGAGCAAAGGCCCTCCTAGCCATGACTGCCACATGCTCTTCAAGTAGGAGTCATGAGGCCAGGAGGACTCCTACATCGCATGCAGTCTATTTCGGGTGGTGCAATCCCGCCCAATATCAAAGTTTACTTGATTATGAAAGAATTATTTGTCCAGTAAGTAATGGACCCAAAATTAGGCATAGTATTTAGGTTGCCATGGAAATAGGCAGTTTCATTATTATTGTACTATTTTATTGCCAGGGAATGGAAAAGTGTTTCTAGGTGTTTCTGTCTCATGTGCTAAAATAATTTGGCTGGCTGTATGGATATCATGTACCTTGACTTGGGTGAGTAGGGGTCCATTGTTTCTTGTTCCACCTTAAGCAGTCAAAATCACCTGGATTATGAAGATGCATTCCAGCAACTTTATTGATAATTAATCATTGGGAAAAAAATATATATCTTGGCCTCAATGGTCCTGATCTGCTCTGAAAATAGAGCTAATTAGCCTGATGACAGTACTTATGTGTTTGATTTATTCTATAGAAAGGGGGGCAGAAAAGCTGGGCAACCATGTCCAGTTTCTTTCCTCAATATAACAACAACAACAACAACAACAACAACAACAACAACAACAACAATAATAATAATAATAATAATAATAAAAAAGTTGGAAGGGACCTTGGAGGTCATCTAGTCCAACCCTCTGCTCAGGCAGGAAACCCTATACCATTTCGGACAAATGGCTGTTCAGTCTCTTCTTAAAAACTTCCAGTGTTGGAGCATTCACCACTTCTGGAGGCAGGTTGTTCCACTGGTAAATTGTTCTGTCAGGAAGTCTCTCCTTAGTTCTAGGTTGCTTCTCTCCTTGATTAGTTTCCATCCGTTGCTTCTTGTCCTGCCTTCAGGTGTTTTGGAAAATAGCTTGACTCCCTCCTCTTTGTGGCAGCCCCTGAGATATTGGAACACTGCTATCATGTCACCCCTCGTCCTTCTCTTTGTTAAACTAGACATAGCCAATTCCAGCAGCTGTTTCTTATATGTTTTAGTCTCCAGTCCCCTAATCATCTTTTTTGCTCCTCTCTGTAGTCTTTCTAGAGTCTCAACATCTTTTTTACATCATGGTGACCAAAACTGGATACAGTATTCCAAGTGTGGCCTTACCAAGGCATTGTAGAGTTGTATTAATACTTCACGTGATCTTGATTCTATCCCTCTGCACTGTGTTGGCTTTTTTGGCAGCTGCAGCACACTGCTGGCTCATATTTAACTGATTGTCCACTAGGAATCCGAGATCCCTCTCACAGTTACTACTTTTGAGCAAGGTACCTCCTGTACTATACCTGTACACTTGGTTTTTCTTGCCTAAATGTAGAACCTTACTTTTTTCACCATTGAATTTTATTTTGTTAGATAGCGTCCAGTGTTCAAGTCTGTCCAGATCCTCCTGTATATTAAGCCTGTCTTCTGGAGTGTTGGCTATTCCTGCCAGCTTGGTGTCGTCTGCAAATTTGATGAGTTCCCCATCTATCCCCTTGTCCAAATCGTTGATGAAGGTGTTGAAGAGCATTGGGCCCAGAACAGAGGCCTGGGGCACCCCACTACACACTTCCCTCCATGTAGATGCGGTTCAAAAGAGGGATGTACTTTTCTCCATTATGGTCATCCAAAGCAAGAAAACAGCTCACTTTACTGGACCATTTAGAAGCCAGTATATGTTTCCTAATGACAAGTATGTAGTCCATGCCTTATTGATTCTCAGGCTGTTGGTGATGACCTGAATGCATACAGATTTATTGAAAAAAGAAAAGACATGTATGTGTACTTTTTCCCCCCCAGAAAATTTAGAATTTCTCTTAAACTGACTTAGTTTGTTGCAGTCAATTGCAGTTTCACATTATTGGAATAGCCTTGAGTTTATTTATTTTTTTCTTTTAATTTTGTTTTGTCATAAGATATCTACCTAAGATTCTCCAAACCTTTAGCTTTTGGTGTTAATGCATGTTGCTTGATTTAGGCCAGAGTAGTTAATCTAGTGATCTGACTTTTTGGACTTCAACTCCCATCAGCTCCCCTTAACGGGGCTAATGGCAAGGGAAAATGGAAGTTAAACTTCAAAACATCTGGAGTTCAATAATCGCCCTCTCCCTTTTTAATCATTAATAAAAGTGCTAAAGCTATCTTGAAAAAAACAAGCAATAATCACCTTGAGGATTTCTCTATATTTTCTGGCTCAAGTCCCCAAATCCATGTGCAGAATACTTAAAACTGCATACTTATCCCTATGTAGGATCATCAAGATTTTTATATCACTAAACACTGACCCCATAGAAAACATCTGTTTAAGGAAACAGATGGAGCTAGCAACCTGGTTTTAATAGCCTATAGTTATAACTCAAAACAAAATATGGATATTATTTAAGTAGATTATATCAACCATTTGGAGGAGATGTTCGTTCAGATCCCTTCCAGCAACTTCATGGATCCACTTTTTTTTAACACTATCAAATTAAAACTGATCACAGAGAGACACAGGGCCCTACTGCAGTGATGGGATCTATGCTTTTCCATATACATGCTTGCTATTTAATTGACCTAAATTGTAAATTGCATATTGGAACATGTAACAAATGATCACATTCCCTCAAATGTAATTTTACAGTAGAATCACTCTATTAGTACCTAAATGGATTTTTTCTCTAGAAGCTAAAGATGTCTGTTTTTGCAACATTCACATAAAAGTTCTTGCAAATAAAAATTTGAATGCAACACACATTCCAATTGAGGAGAATGTAGTTCCATCTGCTTCCCACTGAGTGAATGTTCTAGAGGCAGAGAGAAAACAATTTAATTTAAAGTCCATTCTACTGGTTTATTCAATCCATTTCTTCTACATGGATAAGCCAGTATCTAGCTGTAGGTGAATGAGCAAAGAAGAAATGAATGATACACAAACATGTGGAAATGGATGCCCATTCTTTCATTTTGCAGAATAAATACTTGGATGTACAAATTTTAGGATGGAGCTGAGTGAAAGTGGAATTAGCAGGATGTAATTGATTTGATATATCACTGACCGTAAAGTCTTATGATTAAAAAAGACAAAAACACAACATCGGTCCTATGTATGGAGATTCACAGTCATCCAGGTCATGGCTGTCTCAAAAGTATATTTCAAAAAGCAACTGGATTTTCTTTTTCCTTGTGAGTGTTTCGTTTCTCATCCAAGAAGCTTCACCCAAGAAGTCAGAACCGAAGAAGCTTCTTGGATGAGAAATGAAACGTCTTCAAGAAAAAATGAAGTCCAGTTGCTTTTTGAAAAAGCACCTTTGGGGATGTCCTGTGCATTGGCTGCAGCACTCTTTATTGGGATGTGCAACAAACCTTGGATGGAACAACAGGACGATGGTAAGCACAGCCAGCAAATTGTGTCCAAAGTATGATGATACCAGTCACTTCTGTGGTCGTGTCATTCTTGGCTGAAGTTTCCAATACTGGCACATGGTATAATTTGCCAAGAAAGAAGGAAATACTACTTTTGACAAGTAACTGAACTGCGATTCCATGAAACAGTTAAAAATTGGAAGAAGTGTTGTTAGACAAAAAAAGGGAGAAAATGAACCATAATTCCAGCTTGATGCAATTACTCTGACAAGAATTTAAAATAAAATTAAAGTTAACAGCTTAAACTGATGTTTGAGGGTTTTAAAAAGATTTAGTTTCCCTTGGAACCCCTACGTTATTTGATCCAGTATAATCTCAGTGTGCGCTACTCATAATTCCTTTTCCTGAGTGCCATAAGCACTAGATTGTGCCCACCGGTTGTTACAAATGTCTAAAAATCATAAAATTATTAAACCTAGATTAAAGTGCTCAGTAAATCCAGTGTTATTTTAGTCTCCTGCCATATCCTACATTCACTATTAAATGGTTCTGTTGGCCTGCAAGAAAATGTCATAAAGCAACTATGTAAGGAGGTGTTTTGGGTTTGTTTCAGGGCAACATGAGCCAAGTTAACATGGCAACCAAAATCTGTAACAGAAACATTTAAATGTTTTTCATAACTGGAACCCTTGTAAGTCCATGAGCACATGTTGGCTTCTGGGCAGAAAGCTAATTAGAGATTATGTGTGCATACACTGCTACTTCATGCCACATCGTATGTATAAAAATTTAACTATCTGGAGCATGAAGCAACATATTTTTAAGGTCATATTCGAATAGGCTTACTCATGTTGCATTGCAACCAAGCTCCACTCAAGTCTTCTTGATTTTTAGGCATTTGTCATGGGTGATACTCAGAAAGAAACTCCGGAGATAAGGTGATACATTTAATCTTCTTAGCGAGGCTGTAGAATGTCCAACTTTCTCTGAAAATAAGTTTTATTTACCACCTTGTCCCACCTAGGGAATTATCAGAGTTTCCTGGGTTCTCTTCCAGTGTATAAAGATCTCATTGCCTAGAAGAAGAAAAATATCTGGTGGTTTGCAGCAAACACATTTGGACAAAGCTGGAAAAGATGGCCCAGTTCACAAGAGCATATCGGTGTAGATATGTGTAATAGGAAATGTTACATTCTTTGTAGGGACGTGGTGACTCGGTGGGTTAGGACGCTGAGCTTGTCGATCAGAAGGTCGGCCGTTTGGCGGGTCGAATCCCAAGTGCTGCGTAACAGAGTGAGTGCCTGTTACTCGTCCCAGCTTCTGCCAACCTAGCAGTTTGAAAGCATGTAAAAATGAAAGTAGAAGAATAGGGACCACTACAGTGGGAAGGTAACAGTGTTCCGTGCGCCTTTGGCGTCTAGTCATGCCGTCCACATGACCATGGAGACGTCCTCGGACAAGCGCTGGCTCTTCGACTTTGAAACGGAGATGAGCACCGGCCCCTAGAGTTGGAAACGACTAGCACGCATGTGCGGGAGAACCTTTACCTTTACCTTTACATTCTTTGTGCATTGTGCACAGTTAGGCCATCACTGTGGTTTCATAGTGACCCAAAGTTTTCATTTGTCTAGTTCAGTATTGCCTCAACCCTCAGCCCCTCAGGCAACTTCCCCCTCATCACAGAGAGAAACAATAGAAGATGAATAGCTCTACAGTAAGTGTAGGGCAGGGCTAGGCAACCTTGGCTCTTTTATGACTCATGGACTTCAACTCCCAGAATTCCTGAGCCAGCATGGCTCAGCATGGAAACCTCTCCCTTTCCCCTCAGCATGGCTGGCTTAGGAATTCTGGGAGTTGAAGTCCACGAGTCATAAAAGAGCCAAGGTTGCCTACCCTTGGTGTAGGGTTTCATTATAAAACCAGGATAGAATCTCCTCCACTGCTATCTCTAATAACAGCCAACCCTACAAAGCAATTGGAGCCACTTAGCCATTGGGTTGGATTAGAATTCCCTGGCTTTTTATGATTTTAGAGGGAAGTTTCAGAAAGAGGAGGAGATTCTAAGAAGAGCTCTGAAGACCTCTACAGTTTAGCATTCTACTGATATGATCTTAATTATGCTTCTAAAGTAGCAGTCCTGTAGGCTAGAGTACCATTAGTTCCTACTACAGATGGGATAACTAGAGTTGGTCTGAGATCAAGACGTGGTGGCTTCCTTAAAGCCTTCACAGGGTATGAGATTTAAATTGAGGTCTCCCCTCAAATCATATAATGCTACACTAGTCCATGCAGTAGTATTTTCCCTATCATTCGTACCCTGATGGTAGATGAAACTCGGTATTTTATTATGTGAGCAAAATTTAAAAGAAGTATAGAGCCTTAGTTACAAGGGAGGAAGCCTGAATTGAATGAAATTTCTGGAAATTTCTCCTATCTATATTAGGAGTGTGTAAAGCAAGATCAAGAATAAGATCAGAAACAATCTTCAATTAAGACTCCTATCTGAGCAAACAATTCGCAGCAACCAAACCGCATTTAGAACAGGGCTTTTCAACAGTGGTACATGTACCGCCTGTGATATTTTGGCACCTGGCAGGTGGTACGCGACCCTCCTAGACAAGTGTAGCAGGGAAGGGGAATGAGCTGAAGTGGCGGCAGCACTGCACAAGCCTGAGGAAGAGACAGCTGGAGCTGCAGGGTTGTTGGGGCTTGGCAGAAGCCCCAGGATTGGCACACACAGCTACAGCTGATCGGTGCTTCTGCAGGGCTACGGGGGCTGGGCAGGAGTCCAGGATCAGTGCGTGCTTCTGCAGGGCTATTGTGGCTTGGCAGGAGCCTAGGATCAGCATGTGCAGCTGCAGCTGATTGGCGCTTCTGCAGGGCCATGGGGACTGGGCAAGAGCCCCAGTATTGGTGCATGCTTCTGCAGGGCTATGGGGGCTGGGCAAGAGCCCCACTATCGGTGTGTGCTTCTGCAGGGCTATAGGGGCTCAGCAGAAGCCCAGGATCAGTGCGTATTTCTGCAGGGCTATGGGGGCTCGGCAGGAGTCCAGGATTGGAGCGCACAGCTACAGCTGATCGGTGCTTCTGCAGGGCTATGGGGGCTGGGCAGGAGCCCAGGATCAGCGCGTGCTTCTGCAGGGCTATTGTGGTTTGGCAGGAGCCTAGGATCAGCATGTGCAGCTGCAGCTGATTGGCGCTTCTGCAGGGCCATGGGGACTGGGCAAGAGTCCCAGTATTGGTGCATGCTTCTGCAGGGCTATGGGGGCTGGGCAAGAGCCCCACTATCGGTGTGTGCTTCTGCAGGGCTATGGGGGCTCGGCAGGAGCCCAGGATTGGAGCGCACAGCTACAGCTGATCGGTGCTTCTGCAGGGCTATGGGGGGTTGGGCAGGAGCCCAGGATCAGAGCATGCTTCTGCAAAGCTATGGGGACTGGGCAAGGCCCAGGATCAGCACACACTTCTGCAGGGCTGCAGGGGTGAGACAGAAGCCCCAGAATTGGTGCATCTGGCACACACAGAAGAGAAAAGTGGGGGAGAGAGGAGAGGCTTTAAAAGAACTAAGTTTTGGCGGGAGAGGGAGAGGGGAAAAAAGACGGGGGGAAGAGAAGGGGACTGCAAAAGAGAGACGGAGAAGCATAGAAGCGCAGCCTTGAGAGGAATCAGCTGGAGGTGCAAGAAGAGAAAAGAAGTGGGGAGAGGATATAAAAGGGAAGAGAAGAGAGGATATAAGAAGGGGGGAAGAGAGGATATAAAAGGAGGAAGGGAGAGAAAGGATATAAAAGAAGGAGGGAGAGAAGTGGATATAAAGGGAGAGAAGAGAGGATATAAAAGAAGGGAAGAGAAGAGATTATATAAAAGGAGGGGAGAGAAGAGAGGATATAAAAGGGGAAGGAGAGAAGAGGGGATATAACAGAAGGGAGTGACTCTGGTTTCTTCATTGACTTTGTTAGAAGGTTGCAAAAGGGGATCACATGATCCTGGGACACTGACCATCATAAATATGAATCAGTTGCCAAGCATCCAAATGTAGATTGACCCTGGGGTTGCTGCAACGGTCATAAGTGTGAAAAATGGTCATAAGTCACTTTTTTCAGCGCCATAGTAACTATAGTTCATAGTAACTATGAACTGTAACTACGAACTAAGTGAACTGTTGTAAGCTGAGAACTACCTGTACTTTATCACTTTTCTCCCTTTTTTGGATCATCGGGTTTTTGACACCTTGCTAGGTGACTGGTGGTACTCGAATATTGCCCTACCCTAAAAGTGGTTGTTGTTGTTGTTAGTTGCGAAGTCGTGTCCGACCCATCGCGACCCTATGGACAATGTTCCTCCAGGCCTTTCTGTCCTCTACCATCTTCTGGAGTCCATTTAAGCTCATGCCTACTGCTTCAGTGACTCCATCCAGCCACCTCATTCTCTGTCGTCCCCTTCTTCTATTGCCCTCAATCTTTCCCAGCATTAGGCTCTTCTCCAGTGAGTCATTCCTTCTCATTAGGTGGCCAAAGTATTTGAGTTTTAGCTTCAGGATCTGACCTTCTAAAGAGCAGTCAGGGTTGATCTCCTCTAGGACTGACCGGTTTGATCGCCTTGCAGTCCAAGGGACTCGCAGGAGTCTTCTCCAGCACCATAGTTCAAAGGCTTCAATTCTTTGGCGCTCAGCCTTTCTTATGGTCCAGCTTTCACTGCCATACATTGCAACTGGGAAGACCATGGCCTTGACTATACGCACTTTTGTTGACAGGGTGATATCTCTGCTTTTTAGTGTGCTGTCTAGATTTGCCATGGCTTTCCTCCCCAGGAGCAAGCGTCTTTTAATTTCTTGACTACAGTCCCCATCTGCAGTGATCTTGGAGCCCAGGAAAATAAAATCTGTCACTACCTCCATTTCTTCCCCATCTATTTGCCAGGAATTGAGAGGGCCAGATGCCATGATCTTGGTTTTCTTAATGTTTAGTTTCAACCCAACTTTTGCACTCTCCTTCTTCACTCGCAACAAGAGGCTCTTTAGTTCCTCTTCACTTTCTGCCATTAGAGTGGTATCATCTGCATATCTTAGGTTGTTGATGTTTCTTCCGGCAATCTTAATTCCAACTTTTGATTCATCTAGCCCTGCCTTTCTCATGATGTGCTCTGCATATAAGTTAAATAGGCAAGGCGACAGTATACAGCCTTGCCGGACTCCTTTCCCAATTTTGAACCAATCAGTGCTTCCGTGTCCAGTTCTCACTGTTGCTTCTTGGCCCGCATATAGATTTCTCAAGAGACAAATAAGATGGTCTGGTATGCCCATCTCTTTAAGGACTTGCCAGAGTTTGTTATGATCCACACAATCAAAGGCTTTAGCATAGTCAATGAAGCAGAAGTAGATGTTTTTCTGGAACTCTCTAGCTTTCTCCATGATCCAGCGTATGTTAGCAATTTGATCTCTAGTTCCTCTGCCTCTTCGAAATCCTGCCTGTACTTCTGGTAGTTCTCGATCCACATACTGCTGGAGTCTAGCTTGTAGAATTTTAAGCATAACTTTACTAGCATGAGAAATGAGTGCAATGGTGCGATAGTTTGAACATTCTTTCGCACTGCCTTTCTTTGGAATTGGAATGTAAACTGATCTTTTCCAATCCTGTGGCCACTGTTGAGTTTTCCAAATTTGCTGGCAAATTGAGTGTAGCACTTTTACTGCATCGTCTTTTAAGATTTTGAATAGCTCAGCTGGAATACTGTCACCTCCACTAGCTTTGTTGTTGCTCAGCTTTTCTAAGGCCCACTTCACTTCACATTCTAGGATGTCTGGCTCGAGGTCAGTGACCACCTCATTGTGATTATCAGGGACATTAAGCTCATTCTTGTATAGTTCTTCTGTGTAATTTTGCCACCTCTTCTTAATCTCTTCTGCCTCTGTTAGGTCCCTGCCATTTTGGTCCTTTATCATGCCCATTTTTGCATTAAACGTTCTCTTCATCTCTCCAATTTTCTTGAAAAGATCTCTGGTCCTCCCTATTCTATTGTTTTTTTCTATTTCTTTGCATTGTTCATTTAAGAAGGCATTCTTATCTCTTCTAGCTATTCTTTGGAATTCTGCATTTAATTGGGCATATCTTTCTTTTTCTCCCTTGCCTTTCGCTTCCCTCCTTTCCTCAGCTATTTGCAAAGCTTCCTCAGACAGCCATTTTGCTTTCTTGCATTTCTTTTTCTTTGGGATGGTTTTGGTTGCTACCTGTTGTACAATGTTGCGAACCTCTGTCCATAATTCTTCAGGCACTCTGTCTATCAGATCTAATTCCTTGAATCTATTTGTCACCTCTACTCTATATTGAACAGGGATATGATTTAATTCATACCTGACTGGCCTAGCACTTTTCCCTACTTTCTTTAATTTAAGCCTAAACTTTGCAACAAGAAGCTCATGGTCTGAGCCACAGTCAGCTCCTGGTCTTGTTTTTACTGACTGTATAGAGCTTCTCCATCTTTGGCTGCAGAGCATATAGTCAATCTGATTTCTGTGTTGACCGTCTGGTGATGTCCATGTGTAAAGCCGTCTCTTGGGTTGTTGGAAAAGAGTGTTTGCTATGACCATCATATTCTCTTGACAAAATTCTATCAGCCTGTGCCCTGCTTCATTTTGTACTCCAAGGCCAAACTTGCCTGTTATTCCAGTTATCTTTTGGCTTCCTACTTTAGCATTCCAATCTCCCATGATGATAAGGACATCATTTTTGGGTGTTAGTTCTATAAGGTGCTGTAGGGCTTCATAGAACCGGTCAATTTCATCCTCTTCAGCACTGGTGGTTGGGGCATAGACTTGGACTACTGTGATATTGAATGGTTTGCCTTGGATTCGAACTGAGATCATTCTGTCATTTTGAGGGTTGTATCCCAGTATTGCTTTTCCTACTTTTTTATTGACTATGAAGGCTACTCCATTTCTTCTGAGGGATTCTTGCCCGCAGTAGTATACCTGATGGTCATCTGAATTAAATTCACCCATTCCTGTCCATTTTAGTTCGCTGATACCTAAGATGTCGATGTTTAGCCTTGTCATCTCTTGTTTGACCACGTCCAGCTTTCCTTGATTCATGGATCTTACATTCCAGGTTCCTATGGAGAAAGAATCTTTACAGCATCGGACTTTCCTTTCACCACCAGACATATCCACAGCTGAGCATCCTTTCGGCTTTGGCCCAGTCGCTTCATTCTTTCTGGTGCTACTAGTACTAGCCCTCTGCTCTTCCCCAGTAGCATATTGGACGCCTTCCGACCTGAGGGGCTCATCTTCCAGCGTCATATCGTTTTGCCTTTTGGTACTGTCCATAGGGTTTTCATGGCAAAGATACTGGAGTGGGTTGCCATTTCCTTCTCCAGTGGATCACGTTTTGTCAGAACTCTCTGCTATGACCTTTCCGTCTTGGGTGGCCCTGCACGGCATAGCTCATAGCTTCATTGAATTACGCAAGCCCCTTCGCCACGACAAGGCAGTAATCCATGAAGGGGCTAAAAGTGGTACAACCTGTCAAAAGGTTGAAAAGCCCTGATTTAGAAGATATACTTAGCAATAAATGTTAAGAGAGCTGGTCTGGTGTAATGGTTAAGCTGTGACACTAGGACAGACATGTCAAACACAAGGCCCGGGGGCCGGATCCGGCCCGCGAAGTGGTTTCATGCGGCCCACGAAGCCATCCTGGAAACAGTGAGGGAACGGCCCCCACTGCCTTGGCCCTGGCCCAGAGACCCTCCTTCTGCCAGAGACCCTCAGATCTGTCCCACTCCTGCCCAGGCCCCCATAGGCACCCTTGATGCGAACGATGTAGAGCTGGCCACACCCACCCAGTAGGCCATATGCACTCTAGCCACGCCCACCCAGTAGGCCACGCCCACCCTGGCCATACCCACCCGGCCCCCTGAGGGCAACTACAGTGCTGATGCGGCCCTCAATGAAATTGAGTTTGACACCCCTGCACTAGGAGCAGAGAGACCAAAATTCTAGTCCTCCTGTATGAATGGAAGTCAGCTGGTTGACCTTGGGCCAATCACTCCCATTCAGCCCAAATCAACATCAGGCTCCGGGATAAACTGGCAGATGCACAGCATCATGCTGTGTTATAAAGAACGAGACAAGCTGGGCAACTGGTAGTTAACATCATGATTGTTGAATCTCTTTAGACGTTAGTATAATGAGTTTTTATTATTCTTTACTATTTTATTTTGCATTCATATTTCAGAGGTCACCTGTAAAAAGAAAAGCTGGATTTATGTCCATTTGTTTTGTTTGTTTTTTAAGTTTAACCTTCTTTGTTTTAAAAACTTCATTAATTGTAGCTAGGTTTTTATAAATAATAACAAAAAGCGCTAAATGATGTTTGGTGGAACTTATTTCTTTTCCTCACAACAACAACAATCCTGTGAGGTGTTGTGAGAAAGTGGTCTGAGAGAAAGTGACTGGCCCAAAGTCATCCTCCTGGCTTTCATGATTAAGTGGGACTGGAATTCACGGTCTCCTGGTTTCTAGCCTGGTGCCTTAACCGCTAGAACCAGGGTAGGCAACCTTGGCTCTTTTATGACTCGTGGACTTCAACTCCCAGAATTCCTGAGCCAGCCATGCTGAGGGGAAAGGGAGAGGTTTCCCTGCTGAGCCATGCTGGCTCAGGAATTCTGGGAGCTGAAGTCCACGAGTCATAAAATAATAATAATAAGTCTTTATTGATTAGCCCTTGGGGCATATCAAAGTGCAAAGTTCCAGCAACAAATTATTACTAAAATTTGATAAACGCAATTTAAAATGGAATTTGATAAAATACAATTTAAAATGGAATTAAAATAAAATATGATTTAAAATGAAATGAGAATAAAATACAATCTAAAATGAAATTGTAATAGTGTACAATAATTTAAGATATAGATAGAGCCAAGATTGCCTACCCCAGTGCTAGACCAATGGCTATATAATACTGAATACTAGCTATATGGTCCCCTCAGTTACTCAAATCTCTCCTGAATCCTTTATATTGTAATTTCCTGTTCTTTGTTCTCAATGTCTTAAAGGCTGTTTGTGCACTTCGTAAGAGGAAACATTGCTTGTTCTTCTTGATCTTGTTGGGATAGGTTCATGTTCATATTCCTCCAGCACTAAACATCTCCATACAAGCAATGGTTTACCACCCATAAAAGTGAAGGTGTCCATGGTTGACAACTGCACAATGGTTGAGCAGTTACACAAAGAAATAGCTTGCTCGAGAAATCTGTTCCCACATCAAGCCTTCCCTCACAGATGTGGGTACATCATATTGTAGCTCCACACTTAATTACTCAACTCTTGATGTTTTCCAGCTTGAACATTTCAACTGGCTTGCTGGAAAATATTAATAATGGGTGAAAAGACAGTTTCATCTGGAATAGCTTGTTGTTGTCTGGATCTGTTTAGGAGGCACATAAACAGGTGCGTGTGAAGCAACCCTAATGTGAAAAAACAGTGGAGGAACTAACATTCTTTCCATTCAGCACAGACAGTACTATCTCTGGCTCCATGCAGTTAGCAAAATATCTCAGACCTAACGTGAATAACATAGGTCATTGTTGTAACAACATTCAAGTTCTTGGGCTCTTGGGTAAATGCAACTGGAAATCTGTACTTTTCTTTAGGAGTTAGGAGTCAGACAGCATACATATTTAATATATTATGACTACTACTACTATTAATGTTATGACATGGCTCCTGGGATTATATCTGCTCAGGTGCTGGTGCGGATTCCCATCATCTACCTCTTTCTTGATGGTGATTTAAGGGGCTTTAATGCACAGGCTCTTGATTTTGAGATTCTCTGTTTCTTCATTAATCTACCCCAGCTGTTTATTTCCTGCAAAGATTTGTATGTTGCCTATGCATACTCCTCTCCTAACAACATACAATATCTATGTTATACCATTCAGCTAAAAAAGCAGTCCAGGATTAAAACGTTATGGATTGCTGTCACCAGTTAAAATTTCCCTCGCTCCTTCAGCTGTTCTATTAGCATGTCTTATTTGATGATGACCACCACTAGGAGAATTCTTTCTCATGTCTTTTTTCTTTTATTTTTCTGGCTTTACACGGGCCAACCAAATTGGCACTTCTTGCGGTACCAGAGTAGAAATATATGGAACTCAGGGTTGACCTGTTGGTATCTTGGGGTTCTCTAGGCTGGCTGTTTTCCTGCAGATGTTTCGCTTCCAGCCCAGGTAACGTCTTTTGCGCAATGTTGGTTAGCCTGGTAGTGAAAGATTTCAGGAAAACAACCAAGCTCAAAGATCCTCAAGAATCCAACAGTTCTTGTGGTAATCTGGTGGCTTGGAGGCGGAGCACCAAATACAAGGGAAGTCCCAGGAAAACATTTCAACTTTGTGATGCTCCTGTCTCTCACTTTGTATCCATGAAGAAGAATACCTTGCAGCAGACAGGGACACTTAAGACAGCCATCCAAAGATCTTGGATACACCTTCCAGAAACATCCAAAACAGCTGGCCAAAACGTAACAGAAGGCAGAAGTATTAAATCCATGACTGGAAGGAAATCATACAAGTTACTTTTGATTAAGTGGCTTGTTGAATTGTGTGTTGTTGCCAGGGGGGTGGGGTTACTTTTTAAATTCTTTATATTGTTTTTTTTTAATTGTTTGTAAGTTGCCCAGAGTCACTGAGAGTGAGTGGATGGCCATATAAATTTTCTAAATGAATAAAATATTTTTTTTTAATTAGGTTTAATGTCAGTGTAAATAAAATAAAATCAGTGTTAAACTTTGGACTAGACTAGAGCTACAGCTGAACATCTGCTATACCAGATTTAGCCTTTGGTCTCCTCAACCCACATGTTATATGGATGGTTGTTGGGGTCATGTTCCCAAAGCCGCACTGTCTCCTCTTCCTCCCTCTGTATACGGTCACTTTCTCTTGGTATTCTCTTGGTATTAACAGAAACATTGCTCAGAGTTTCCAGCTGTAGCTCAATAGAATAAAAATAAATTTGCTTATTAGCTTATTTGCTAAATAAATGAAATCCTGGCAACCAGTGATCAGTCTTGACACATGAGAAGCGAGGTCAGCCCAAAAAATTAGACCATACTAAGAAATCAATAGAGACGTGGTGGCTCAGTGAGTTAGGACGCTGAGCTTGTCGATCAGATGGTTGGCAGTTTGGCGGGTCGAATCCCGAGTGCCGCGTAACAGAGTGAGTGCCTGTTACTTGTCCCAGCTTCTACCAACCTAGCAGTTCGAAAGCACGTAAAAAAATGCAAGTACAAAAATAGGGACCACTACGGTGGGAAGGTAACAGCGTTCCGTGCGCCTCTGGCGTCTAGTCATGCCGGCCACATGACCATGGAGACGTCCTCGGACAAGCGCTGGCTCTTCGGCTTTGAAACGGAGATGAGCACCGGCCCCTAGAGTTGGAAACGACTAGCACGCATGTGCGGGGGAACCTTTACCTTTTTTAAGAAATCAGTGCTATATAGGTCTGGATTACTTTGATTACAATGGATATCTTGCAATTTGAGTATGTTTCCTCCTCCTTCCGTTTATCTTTGTGGGAACCAGGTAAAGGCTTGTCTGAGATGTTTTCTGTTGCCTTGATAGCAGCTTTTCCTCCTGTACTTCCAGGCCTTTCCGTCTGCCCTCCACAACTGCAAACTTGCTTACACCAGTATGGCCTCTGAATGAGAAATAATTAGGCAAACCAGATGAAAGAGTGCAAGGTTTGGTTAAGCTGTCCAGAGTCATGTGGAGCTGGGCAGCTTCCAAATATAATAAAATTAACAAACTAAGAAAAAATAGTAAAATAGTTGGAATATTCTCTTTTCTCTAGAAAAATAAAGCAGACGTAGTAGAACTGATCAGAAGAAAGAGAGAATTGCACAGTTGCACAGAAAAGAGAATTCCACCAGAGGCATACATTTTTTTCTTTTGCAAAGCCATCAAGATATGGGGTGGAGATCTCAAGCCCTTAAGAGCTCAACTCCCTTTTTGAGATTCCCGAATCCAAAGCCAGATAGAAACTTACTGGGGAAAAAATATCACTTTTTTGTAAAAAGCAAAAGAGAATTAAATTCTTAAGTCTTTGGGTAGACAGCCTAAACATAAAAACGCATAAAAATAAGGCACCCCCCACCGGATCATTTAGTGCTATCCCTTGGCATAGCCCCATGACATCAACACCTTTATTTCTGGGTTTTCCAATGATTGAGAATAATATTAAAATGTAGGGTGGCTTTTTGCATTTGATTTTAAAAATAGCATTTTTCAACTGTGCAGGGATATGAATGGAGTTTTTGGTGCTTTCAAGGGTGGCTAGCTGCACAGTCTCAGGAAAAAAAATGTTTTAACACATTGCAGATGGGCTTCATTTATGTCTTTGTGTATTTTGAAGTATCTTTCTGGGAGTCACATTTGAAGAATTTGCAGCCCTATTGTCAAAAAAAAAAAGATTGTATCTAAAATTCAAGGAATAGCTGAATTTTCTCAAGGAAGACATTGGGGCCCAGTGCCTTTGTCTGCTTTCTGGTATATGAGAACCATATGCCCATCACAGCAACCCTTTTGCATAACGTGTTCTCAAAATTCAGATACAATCACTGGCCCCAAAAGGAGTGAGATCCTTGCCTTATGACAGGGGCAATTAATTTTTCCAAGGGGCCACGTGAGAAACTGGGGCTTTTGTGGAGGGCTGTTACTGCTGCCACCAGCCCACTGCTAACTGCCACTACACCGCCCCCCTTCCACCAACACCCTACCCCTGATGCCCCACCTCCACTAGTGTCACCCCACTGACACTGACGCCCTGTCCCCCAACATTGCCCATGGCTCTGGCCAGACAGGGACCGTCTGCAGGCTGGATGTGGCCTGCAGGCTGTAAAATGACCAAGTCTGCCTTAGGAAGAAGATCTCCACTGAGGGAGGACACTGTTTTGACACACAGATGCCCTTGACAGCATACGGAATCCAGCTTGAAAGCTTCTGAAGAGTGAACAAACTGGTGGAATATGTCAACTAACCTTTTCTTCCTATTTCAAAACACCCTCTATTGGGTAACTTCGCCGTACACTAATGGCCATTATTGACTGTACTTTTCAGACATTATTTCAAGTTTTCATCTAAATCACATACAATCCATTACAGGATTGTAGGTCATGTCATCTTTGACAGGCTACATAGTCTAGCCTTCCTCTCTTCATGCCCTTTTAATGCTCTGATGCTCTTGATCTTGGCTTTCCAGTTTTGAAAAGTGAATTGTTTTCACATTGTATGGCATTTGCTAGTGTGTAAAAGTGGTCTCTCCATCAATTAATATAGCCAGGAACCAAACGCTTGTAAACGGTTCTCAGTGGATTAACTATTTCTTTTCTTTACAACATGACCTTCTCTTCTATAACCCTCTCTGACAAAGCCAGGTACTCCTGCAGTGGTAATATCTTCCTAATTTCATAACAAAACTCGTATGGAACGGAGCAGTGCAGGCCAGCTGTATGACATCTTTAACATGTTCCAGTTGCAGGCAAGACTACTGTGATTACTGCTCACAGATAGAAATACTTCCCCTGTGATGGGCGTGGGCTTTCAAACAATTATGTGACAGATAATACGTGTTAACACAAACACAAAGATATAAAATGACACCTCTATAATTCTGTAACCTTGTCATGCCACCAAGGTTGAAAACTAGGTGGAACAAGGATGGGACTAGCAATATTGGACTAGGTTTTTTTCTGTTGATGGCTACTTTATTCTTGAAAGTGCCTTTAAGATCCTCTGCTTCAGTGACATCGCATATGCAGCTGAGGCCATGAAATCATTTGATGCCTCTTTGGCTTTCAATATTCCCCATTCTATTGGCTGGTGACAGATAGAGCAATAAATTTACCTGTCCTTCAAGATGTCCCATCTTTTCCTGAAAAAAAGGACAATTTAAGGCTACTTATCAACAGTCTCCTCTCCTCAAGTCCTCTGCTTTCTGTCTTCTTGCCTGCTCCCCAGTCTTTTAGAGATTAAAATATCTAAGCAAAGCAGGAAACAGAATGTGAAGTTTATGTGCTTTGAAAAGAGTATCCTCTAGACTGGAGCCTGATTACTGGAGAAGTGTAATTTTCTGGCATGTGAATAAACACAGCTTCATTTAATTACTCAAATACCTCTTTCCTGTTTGTAGGTAGAATATCTTTGGAGCAGGTACACCAATAGTTTATTGGTTAGCATGTTAGCCTGTCTTAACACGCATCTCCGCTCTCACTCTCTCTTAATACTCAACAAGATTTTGTACTGTAAATGGGACGAGAATCATAAAACTTATAGTACTCATTATAACTGAGAAAAACTTAACCAGGGGGTGTTTTTTTAATGATAGGAATTTTGGGAGGTTTATGGTGCTGCAGTAGCTAGAATAGAACCAGGATATCCACTGAATACTTCGGGCCAGTCAGTTTTAAGGTAGCCCCCTTCCTTTACTGCATCACTGCAAATGTTACAGATTTATTTTTTAAAAAAATCAATTTCCAAACTGAACATCGAAAATTGCAACTTTTCATTTTTTCTGTGGGGAATACGATCCAGAAAAGAAAAGCTTAGGCTCAGGTTGTATATAGATCAATAGAAAGGATGATTACCAAGACGTTGAAAATCAAACTGTTACTTGATGCCATTATATAGCACAATGTCACGGACCATTCATGGTATACAATGTCTAATTCTGTCAACCAGATTTTAAAAGAGGGTGTCAGGGAGTTGAAGAAGGTGCCAGAAAGTGTTTAAGGGGAAAAAGCTACTCATCCCTGGTTAGAAAGTGTTACAGAGTTTGCAGATTTTTAGCTGAGGAAAAGCACATTAAAAAACAAATGTCAGAAAAGGTTCCGATTACACCAGATGTGAAGGGAACAGAGAAGCTTTGCTCATATAATGAAGTGACGTACAAAGATTCAGGGCAGATTAAAGAAAACACGAATTCACACAATGCACGCTCAAACTGTATTGCCACAAAATGCAGTGAAGGCAAAGATCATGGAAATCTTGAAAAGAATCAAATAACTTCATGGCAATCAGTGACTCTTACTGTTCTTAACAGCTCCTGGTAATCAGAAGTACATCTGTGAATATTGACTTCAGGGAAACAGCGACAAAAGCAGGATGCTGCCCTCATATCCTAAATATCTGGTTGACTACATGAGTAACAGGTCTTGAGAAAAGATTTATGCCTGTATTTTTAATATGACTCCTAAGTTTTTATAAACAAAATGTCATCCATCTGGGTGGATTACATTCGTTGCACTTTGTGTAATGGAGGGAGGTAATTCCCTGGGACTGATATCTTTCTAATGATCACAGTGATCCTTGAGAATCACATTGAGGACATTAGGAATGGCCATGATTGAAGGACAGACGGAAGAGCAAGACAAGTTCAGCCTGAGTCCATTCCAGGAAAATAACTCAAAGTGCCTTCCCGAACTCATATGAAGATAAAATGAGGGTGGTGAGAAGCACATTCAGACTTTAAATATTCTGTTACAATAAAACTAATCTTTTATGGCATTAGGTTCTTAGTCTATTTCACCTTGTTGGGGCAACAGATAATAAGAGAAAAAATCAACCTTAATAGATAATGCAGGGAGATTGGGGTGGAGATGGAGGATCTTGTGACAGCATTCAAGAACTGAAGGTCATTAGCAATCTGTCATCCCAAAATAATACTTTTAAAAGTGGTTCATTTGTATGGCTTTTAAAAATCTTCTATTATAGTAAATGATCTGGAAGAAAATAAACAATTTTTACTCCAAAACTTTTCAAAACAGAAACAACCCAGTGGCCTCTGGATTGCACATTTACTGTGGTGTTTTTGAATTTTCTTTCTTTTGTGTTTTTATCATATTACATCCCTAATCCGTATTTATACTCTCTCCTCCCTGCCCCAGATTTGAAGATTATCATAGCTAATATACATGTGCTTTTATATCTTAACATTCATAGCATTATATTTGGGGAAATTACTTTGAGTTTGTCCCAAAATATATAAACATTAAAAAATATATTTCTGCGTGAGTCCGTTAAAACACTCTGAAATATATTTTTAAGGCATCTCTTTAACTTGCTTTTGCTGTCAGAGTGCACTTCTCAGGGTGCCTACCAAATACAAGGAGCCCTGGGACAAATTTGTCTGGTTTTACTACTGCTTTGATGGACAGGACTACTTTCTCCAATTACAGCTGCTTTTCCTAAGACTCATTGCGGTTAGCATTACTTATATTTCTGTTTTGTCTTGAAGATATTTGAAAGTGTTACTTCATTATCCTTCCTTCCTTCCTTCCTTCCTTCCTTCCTTCCTTCCTTCCTTCCTTCCCTCCCTCCCTCCCTCCCTCCCTTCCTTCCTCCCTCCTCCCCTCCCCTCCCCTCCCCTTTCCTTCTCTCATTATTATTCTTATGGTTTGTCAGGAAGATTTCTTTAGAAATTAAGCTATAATGCAGTATTGGCTACTAATGACTTACCTACTGGTAACAGCAAATTATGGGGATGAGCAAGTCAATCTATTCCCTGTCACTGGTGTGGCATCCCATCTGACAATCTTTCATGTCTCTCCTGCATAGAATCGTGTACAGCAGAATCTTTACCACTTCTATCTACTAATCTGTTTACAACTCATCTAGCCTTAGATCCAGTTAATTGAGTCTGAATATTAAGCCACTGGATGAACCTTTATTTCATTCTTACATTAAAATAATGTTTCTTATTAAAGGCACCGAAGAGCAAGAAATAAGATAGACATAGACACTTTTTTTTCCTGCAAGCCATAGATTTTCCTGAAAAAGTATACCTAGGAGAATAAAACCCTATTTGTGGACATGTTCTTAAAAAGATATAAAGGTAGTTCTTGACTTACAACAGTTCATTTAGTGTTCAAAGTTACAACAGCACTGAAAAATGTGACTTATAACCGTTTTTCAGTTACGACTTGAAATCACCAAGAGGAATGGACATCAAGACAGCTCCATTTTTGAGAACTTCTTCCTCCAGCATTTGAGAACCACAGGAATAAGAGACACAGACTTTTGTGTGTCTGAGAGAACATGCCCACAATAGTTTATTTCCTCTTCCACTTGGCCAGATGGCATTATTTTGCGCATCCACCTCAATTCACCACTGTCCGTGTTTGTGTTTTTCTAGTTCATTTACAGGACAAAACTTAGAAAAGATGAATTTTTTGCAAGGGAGAGAATTTATTTTTATGGCAATGTGACCCTTGTGGTATTTGGCTGCAAATTAGCATTCAAGGCCAAAGGTTCAAAAACCACCTGTGGAAAGAATATCCTTTTTGGGATAAAATGGGCATTGGAGGAAAGGTGTGTTGAGACTGATGTTTGTGATCAGGCTATAAATAAGAGACGCTCTCGCCCAGGAGACCCCAGTTTCCTAATGTTTGCTAGTAGCCAATAGGGAGCCAGATGGCACTTGGCCATGGAGAGGTGAAAGGTCACTGGACAACTGGATGGGACTTGGCCTTTCTGTTGGTGATGGGAGATTTCATTTCTAGATCAGGGAAATTAATTTGAAAAGATTTCACCTATCAGAGTCTCGTTTCCTCTTGGAATGCAGGGAACAGACCAATAAAAATTTCGTTACTTGCCTTTCAAGTGAAAAGCCAAAGGTAATTTCTCTCACATTAATTCATTTGCTCAAGTCTCATTCAACAGCGCTGGACACTGATCTCCGTTCTGAAAGATCTCATTGCTGATGACAGTATTTTGTCTGCGAAAAATAACAACATGTTGACAGTACAGGAACACACGGGGAATGTAGAGCAAAGTGTTTTTATCTGAGGCTGAACAAGAATAGCAGTGCAACTCACCATGCAAAGTCAGTGAGGAAGCCAGCAGAAAGATGGAAGTTTCTCCCACTCCCAATGCTGTTTTGCTCACTCTTTCTCTGTAGAGGTAAGAAAATATCTCTGAAAAGATGATCCAATGGGTCACAGGTAAAATGAGGACCCAGATTGTTGGGGGCAATTAAGCTGACTTTGTAATAATGCCGCTTGGGGTGTGTGTGAAAGCCCTAATAAGCAGGCATATACATAGAATGAAGGCTACTGCTAAGCTTGTAAGCTGCCCTGAGTCTTCGGAGAAGGGCGGGATATACCGTAAGTGGAATTAAAATAAAAAAAATAAATAAAAATCTATTAAATAATACAGAACATGGAAGGAATGCATTCATGCATTCCTACAGGCTACCAGAGTTGGTAATAACGCTGTAGTAAAAAAAATACTGAAAATTTTGAGTTTTAGGTAAATTACAAAGGCAAAGTACTTGCTTGGAAGTTTACGAAAAACATATGCAACTATCACCATGGTCTTTCTGCAGGTTATTATAGATCAAGGCTACCTCTATTCCCATTTGTTGACTACATCTCCCAACATGCCCTAATTCAGTTTTGTGGTTTACAAGCACCACCTCACTATATCAAAGAACAGCCTTTTTGGACCTAGCTCCCCTTGTTATGCCACAGTTATAACTCTTATGACACATGGTTTAGGGCACATTTGTGGAGATTTCTAGGAATTATTCCAACCTATCTGGAGGTCACCAAGTAGGCATGGAAGTTCAAGAGCAAAGCAAGTGAGGAGAGACCCAGGCAGGGATCCATCTCCTTTTGAGGACCATTCTGCTGGATGAAGTATCTAATTTTCCAATTAATTAAAGGACTTTTGAACTTTTGCATTTTTTTTTTCACTTGGCATGTCTCACCCTGACAAAGGCTGACAATCTGCAGCCTACATCCTTACTTATTGCACACCTAGCTACTTATTTATACTAGCTGAGAATTTGATTCTTTTTAGGCCTTATGCCTGTCTTGTATTGCTTCGATGGTCCTTTTGACCTCTTCATTTGATTTCTTTTCTCCGAAGCAGAGGAACAGAAAAGGTAAATTACACCTCTGGCAGTATAAATAGCCTGGAGGCTTTTAATATTCTGCTAAGGCTTAGTAGGCCCCTTCTGTAAACCTCTGAGGTTGCTCTTGACAATGATCTCAATATATTTTGTTTCAAAGGAAAATAAACTCCATTGCATCTTTCCAAAGCAGCAGGACCCAGGAGTCTACATTAGAGAAGCCTAGTGGGCAGCTGTGTAATCATTAGCAAGACCAATGGGACAGAGACCTAAGAGTTCCTTAGCCCAGCCGGGAGTATAATTTACTATGCCACCACCACAAAACCAGCAAGTTAGCATAAGAAAAGCATGTCAGGAGGAATGATGGTGAAACTAAACCAGACAAAACTCCAGCAGGATTTTTTTTAAAAAAAAAAAGAAAACAAAACTGCATAGCGCAATTTAAAAAAAAAAAGGGCTATGAGGCGATTCCATTGTGATGAATATAGTTGTTGTTGTTTTTCCCCCAAAGAGATCACTTGTGTTTCAGAAGAGGACATATGTAAACCTAACTTTTCAGTTTAGAGTATATCCAAAATGTTTATCGCTTAATCTATGTTTCTTTCCATTGAGTGAAGAACAAGCCTCTGTCTAATGTACATTAAGCATGGAACAAGAACTCTGGATACAGATCGAAGCCCTGTGCTGCTTGGCTGCTGAAATGGGAACAATTTTTATGCCAGCTCATTTAATGCTGGCTCCCATACTGGATGATATCTCTCTTTTGCTGCCATGCAGAACAGTCCTTACATGGACATGTGGGATGTCCTGGTATAAAGCATGAATGTTCCCTCACTAGGGATTAGTGGGGTGAAAGGAAATTTTGCAGAATTTATATATATAGAGAGAGAGCCTACAATGTCAGGCTTGGGTGATAAGCTGGTCTTTCAATTCCTGTCACAATCAATGGATCAACACTCAGATGATTCCAAAAAAGTGGGTCCTGCACTTGTGGAAAAAAGCAAGGAAGAATATATATGAGCACATTCCCACACTGATTGCAGGAAAGCCTTTGGCTCAGTGCCATACGTATGGATCTATGAGGGCCTGACACTATACAAAATCAACAAGAGCTGGTATAGGAGCTTGCCAAAGGAAGATATGGAAGCTGCCAGTGTGAAGACCTGGAAGCTAAGTTTCCGCCCTTAATCCAAGAGACTGAACACCAGATGGAAAGAGGGTGGGTGGGGCCTGGTGAGTGTCAAAGCCACTGTCCTGGATCCATGAGTATGTCAGTAAGACGGCACCCAAAAATGAGATGCTGAGAGAATGTCTGAGGCAGTAGCAGACATGGGAGAAAGATCAAGTAAAGGAAGTGCCATGGCAAGACAAGACACTGCATGGGATGTACCATCAACAGATAGCTGAGGTAGCTGACATTTGGGAATCTTACTAATGGCGGGAAAGGACTTGACTAAAAAGCAGCACTGAAGCACTGATCATAGCAGCAGAAGAACAGGCAGCAAGCACCAAACCTATAAAAGCAGGGGTCTTTCACACTAGATAAGACTCCAGGTGCAGGCTATGCACAGGCCTCAGACAGATAAACGCATAGCAGCAGGGTATAAGATGCAGGCAGGAACAGCACGCACTGAATGGCACAACCAAGTAGCTGGCTTGGTGTAGAGCAGACATGTCAAACACAAGACCCGGGGGCCAGATCCAGCCTGTGAAGTGGTTTCTTGCGGCCTGTGAAGCCATCCTGGAAACAGTGAGGGAACGGCCCCCACTGCCTTGGCCCTGGCCCAGAGACTCTCCTTCTGCCAGAGACCCTCAGATCTGTCCCACTCCTGCCCAGGCCCCCATAGGCACCCTTGATGCGAACGATGTAGAGCTGGCCATGCCCACCCAGTGTCAAAACTCGTCCTGCAGCAAGCAGGGCAGAGTGCCGAATACAGGAACGAGAGACTTCCGATGCGATCTGCAAGCACTTTATTCTCCAAGGCAAGAGCCGCAACAGGAAACAAAGCCAGCGTTGGCCGCTATCTGCAGCCAACGCTATTATATACACACTCAAAACCCCCACCCATACTCCACCCAAACACGCCCACGCCCTCCCATTCCCTATAACTGCCCCACCCCACCCCTACAAATCCCTTTGGCCGCCGCCCAACCAGGTAAGCCTCCTCCCGTGCGTCGCCGTCACCGTGCTCCACCCCCTCACCAACTCCCTGCCGTGCCCAACTCCGAAACCCCCTGTGGTCCTTTACACCCGAAGCTCCCAGCCACCCAGGCACCGCGGCGGGAAAGAGCGTGACTCCCAACGAATCCGCCGTAGGTCCCAAACCCCCCCCGGCCGCCGTGAGTGGGCCCGAGCCTCCGCCGGTCAGCCGTGCGGAGGAGGGCGACCGGGGCGGCGGCGCGGCCTCCCAAGCCTTCCGAGCCGCCGACGCGCCGCCAGTCAAAGTCAGCTGTGGCGCGGCGGAGAAGGGGGACAACTGGAGCGACGGCGCAGCCTCCCGAACATCCTGAGCCGCCGCCGCGCCGCCAAGCACAGTCAGCTGTTGTGCGGCGGGGGAGGAGGACGGCTGAAGCGGCGGCGCGGCCTCCCGAGCCTTCCGGGCCGCCGACGCGCCGCCAGACGTTGTCAGCTGTTGCGCGGCGTCGGGCGAGGGCGGCTGAAGCGGCGACGCGGTCTCTGGAGTCTCCCAGGCCGCCACAGAGCCGCAGTTCCCCGAGGAGGCAGGCTGGTTCAGTGGGCGGTAGGCGGGGGTTGCCGGGAAGGCGGAGGGACCCCCCCTCGAGTGTCGGGCTCCCGAGGCCCGACACCCAGTAGGCCATATGCACTTTAGCCACACCCACCCAGTAGGCCACGCCCACCCTGACCATACCCACCCGGCCCCCTGAGGGTAACCACAATGCTGATGTGGCCCCCAATGAAATTGAGTTTGACACCCCTGGTGTAGAGGAACATCTGCACAATGTATGGACTAGACCCTCCCAAGTCCAGTTGGGAGATTCCATAGAAAGTCATGGAGAATAAGAGGGCTAAGATCCTGTGGGACTTCCAGAACAGTGCAATGCTAGGGATAGCTAAGATACTGTGTAGAAACCTCAAACTCTCAGACCTGAGACTGAGGATGACACATACAACCCATAGGGATGAGAAGGAATTTTTGTTATATATATTTCCATTCAGTTGTGTCTGATTCTTTTTTTAAAAAAAGTATTTTATTAATTTTCTATCATTACAATTCGTTAGTGCTTAATGAACAACTTGTTGTCTGGGTTGATTTTTTTTCCTTAGGCATAAAAGTTAAGTTCTTACTCTCAATCTCGTTTTTTCCAGCCATTGATAAAATAAATTCCATGTTTGAATGTATTCTGTGTCTTTTTTTTCTTTGATTCTCCATGTGAGTCTATCCATTTCAGCACAGTCCAATATTTTCTTAATTATTGCTTCATTCAATGGTGTTATCTCATTTTTCCAGTGCTGTGCAAATACAACCCTCGCTGCTGTTAATACATGTAATGTTACATATACATTTTGTTTATCAATTTTTTTCCTGGAATTATACCTAATAAAAAAATTTCAAGTTTAAAGTCTATGTGTTTCCCTAACATCTTTTCTAATGAAGTATGTATTTTTGTCCAAAATTCTTTTGCTTTAACAGATGTCCACCACAAGTGATAACATGTACCAGGATTTTGATTACATTTCCAACATTTACTAGACATATTTTTAAACATTTTTACTAATCTAACAGGTGGAAAATGCCATCTATGGAACATTTTATATAAGTTTTCTTTATACGAAGTAGCCATTGTCAATTTATACTTTCTTTCCCAGAGAGTTTGCCATTTCTCTAATTCTATATTATATCCAATTTTTTTGCCCATATTATCATTATTTCTTTCACTTGTTCATCTTCCATTTTTAGATTCAATAAAAAAATTATACACTTGTGTTTGATTCTTGAAGATTGACTGGAGAGGTCCCTGCAGTTTCCTTGGCAATATTTTCAGAAGTTGCTGGAAAACATTTTCTTTGTTTCCCTCCCTCACAGACCCACACGAAATAGGAATCCCATTTGTAGAATAATAACATAGGAATATATAGAGGAAGAAGTAACAGAAAGCCTGCATGCCACTCCTTCCCTACCACGTTCATTTAAAAACCTGTAGAGAAAGCTCTATGACTCAGATGATCAGGTTATATTCGGAAGAGGGCCTTGATACTGAGAACGGGACATATCCAGCCATGATGCAAGGGCCACAATATAAAGGGTATTCAGATGTAGTTGCACATAGATTCACAGTCACTGATATGTGGCTCTGACATGTCAGAATATATAAACCACAAATTGCAATGCCCAGCATTAAAAAAAATGGAATGAGCTGCATACTAAAAAATAAGCCTCAGTGCCAAGGATAATAGAGCACAATAGACTTCATTACATTTCCCCAGTCTGACCAATCCCAGCCCTGCTCTATTGTAAGGCCTCTGTGTGCCTGCTTATTAGACTGCCAAACACAATGGAAACACCTTTTCTTTTAGTTAATGAATATTAATTGTTGAGGCAAAAATGGAGGTAATTGTGATACACTAGCTTGGGCTAGAACAGGGGTAGGCAACCTCGGCTCTTTTATGACTCGTGGACTTCAACTCCCAGAATTCCTGAGCCAGCTATGCTGGCTCAGGAATTCTGGGAGTTGAAGTCGACGAGTCATAAAAGAGCCGAGGTTGCCGACCCCTGGGCTAGAAGATGAGGGTACTCCATCATAGTCAAGAATCTTGCAAGAGACACTCAGGACGATGCCACCAGGGACCCCCAAGATCAGTGCACTTGATGGCACTAGTGAAGGAAAATGGAGATAAAATCTTGACAGCACTCGGCGACCTTCCATTTGGCACATTATGTCTCTACCCAGCCTTTCCATTAAGAAGGATTTTTTTAACTTTGCAATGCCTGTATTGAGCTGCCAGGGTGATGACAAGTGTTCGGGTGAAAAGCAAAAACACCACTGTCCTTGTTTTGTTTTTCTTTTGTTTTTGATAATTCTGGATTTCCGGACAACACATATTCCTGACATTTCTCCCCTCCTCTCCCTGCAACCCCCAGTGTTATATGAGTCCTCCTTCAAAGAAAAAACAAGCAGACTAAAATCCTTTACTTTTTTTTGTAAACCTTGTAACAGAGCAAGATAGATAAAAGATTTCTTCTTGCCTTCTAAATTCTGAAATGTTTCTTTTGCCAGAGGAATGAGCATGTGCTTGCAGCTAGCTACTTCACCCAAGTGGTGCATGGAATCTTATTTCCAAAGAGGGCATGGAATCTTATTTCCAAAGAGGCCACAAATTTATTTATTAATTTTATTTATTTATGTCCCGTCTTTATAAATAACTCAAGATGGAGAACCTCCAAATATTCCTTCCTCCTCCCATTTTCCCCCACAACAACAACCCTGTGAGGTGGGTTGGACTGAGAGAGAGTGACTGGCTCAAAGTCACCCAGCTGGCTTTCATGGCTAAGGCAGAACTAGAATTCACAGTCTCCTGGTTTTTACCCTGATGCTTTTGGGAAGCCAGCAGGTAAGGCTGCCCATTGTGACAGTGGGACACTCCAATCATTGGAAATCTGGGCCAGTTGCCAAGAGCCTGGATTGCAATCATGTGATTGCAGAGGTGCTGCACCATCCAGAACTTAGTGGGTCAGTTGTAACCACCACTCATTCAGTGCTATCAGAAATTTGAAGGGTCACTATATGACTGGTTGTTAAACATGGACCACCTGCATACATTTCGAGGCTCAGTGAATACAGTATTCACTGTAGTATGCATTCAGTAGATAGTAGTAAAGTTCTATGGTTGTATGTATAGTAAAAATCATCTGGTCCTTAACAGTTCTTAAAAGTAGGTAAATTCAACTTCAGATGAACAACTTGTGACATATTAGATCATGTCATCATTTATTTTACAAACAGAAAGTCAAAATGGAGAAGCCGACGTGTGAAATTAAATAAGGCAGCAAAGATACCTAATACTCCTCCCTCCTGCTATTTTTCCCATAACAGCAACCTTGTGAGGTGGGCTGGGCTGAGAACTCACAGTCTCTTGGTTTAGTGTCTGGTGCTTTAACCATTCAAACCAAACTGGGTCTCAGTCTTATGGTTTCACATTCTGTTCCATAACTCTGAAATGATACCGTACAATAATCATATCAGTTTCATTCTTTTACTTCTTTCTTAATATCTTTTCACAACATCACATTTGATTTTCATGAAGTTGTCCATTGCATCTCCAATATTCCTCTAGTGTACATACAAAGTTAAGAATGTTTTTGGCCTAGTGTGCAGTGGCCTAATTACAGTGAGCTACGTTTGTAATTTAATCACTAATCCACCCACTTATTGAGGGTTTTTCCTCTATCTTTTGTATTTGATCCACCCTTATTATTTGGTGTTCCTGTATAAACAAACCTGGCCATCAGCCCACCTTTGATTCTAAATCATTTATTATCAGGTTGACAAAGCTCCATGTTAATGACCGATCCCAATGTTTATTCTCTCCTTTCTGACTTTCTGAGACTTTTACATTTAGTACTGTGTTCATAAACCAGTTTACCTTCTGTGAAGTTTTGTATCTTTTGTCATGATTGCTGAGTTTGCTCAGAACCTTAGTTAAAAGCCCTTTTGAATGTTCAAGTAAACAGTAGATCACCCTTATCTATATGCTGGGTATGTACAGTATAATGGTTAGAGTATTCGACTCAACAACTCCTGTTTCAGATTTCGACTTACCTCTTAAGAGCATACAAAGCTACTCTGAAGCAGTTACTGTCATTCAGTCAGCCATGTCTAGGCCTACAGGAGAACAGAGTTCAAAATCAGCCTAATTGTCTGGTTTTCCTATTTCTGCTAGGAAAATAGGAAGAGATCCTCTTCTCTGCTCAAAATGCAGAGATCCTGCCTAGATCTTCTGAAGGAAACTTGCAATAATTTTTTTTAAAACAATGATATTCTCAAAGAATGCAATGTTTTGTGAGAAAGGACAGCCTGCAGTTTCCTGAATTCTTTGGATGCCTTCTGGAAATTAGTGTAAGTTTTACCAGTCCTCTGGCCTTTATTCCAGACATGAGCCAAATTTTGATTATGATACAAGCAATTTAAACTCAACAAATCAAGAACTCTTGAGATGAAAAGAGGTGAATTGTTTTTATCTTCAATTGATCAATAAAGTTTAGAATTCAAGTGTTGTCGCTGATACCCAAAGTATCAGCTCAGAGACAGGCGTGGTGTCTGTCCTCCCACTTTGGTAGTATATTCCTTGAGCTCTCTTATTTTATTTATTTTATTGTATTTATCTGAATTCTCTGTAAATGACTCTGGGCAGCTCACAATTCAAAATTCTCTTCATCTTCTAACAGACCTTACAAAGCCTTTATTTTTCTTCCGGTTTTTTTTTGGGGGGGGAGAAACATGTTGGTATGATTTGGTGTGGTTTCTGTTGTTTTATTTTTGTATCATTTATGAAATTGTTGCTTTGTTTTAGAGATTCCTTTAGGACAATAAGATTTTATGCTAGGGGGTTTTTTTCTACTTCTTGAAGGCACATATTCCTTCCTGAGTTCAAATTTCCCTTTTGCTTCCCTCCAGTTTCAATCAGCGCACTTTGTTATCTGAAATGAACCCTCTCCCATTACAATTGCAGATTTTTCTGGGCTCCAAATCCTTTTTCACTTTATTATTTAGAACTGCTGAGTCCCTTGGTCCAGAAAGCTAAATCTTATTACCTCATTGACTCCTATTATGCTCCTTGAAATTTGTCTGCTTCTTGCAATATCCTTATGCTTGGCCCCCAGTCTCTGAGGAGCTTCTCAGAATCATCCATATCCTTATTCAACAGCCTTCCTGAGTCTGCTCTCTATCCATGTTAGATACCTGCCATTTTTTCCTGGCTGTCATACCTAAAGAAGGACTAAAACTCACTATCTCCTGATTTCTAGGCCAGCACCTTAACTGTTATACTAAGTGGGTTCCTTAAAACATTTTTAAAATTAGTTTAAAGACATTAAAGATCAACCGTGGCAGGCAGAGCACCAATTTCTGTGGCAATTGCTTCCTTTTGTATAGCAGAATTTATTTTCCCAGAGCATGAGTTATGTTCTAAGATTCAGGTCCAAATAAAGGCAAAATCCCACAGTGAGGCACACTGGAAAAACAGCCAACTTTTATCTGGTTTCGTGTCAAAATCATGGGAAAATGTGGCATATAAATCTGCCAGGTTTTACACAATGCTGGGCTAGGATCACACAGGGAAAAGGAGATTCTAACAACCTTCAGATAAACCTGATCTTAATTTTTCAGGCACGGAAACAAACAGGCAAGATTTGGACTTTTCTTAGATCAGGCCTCAGTGTTCCATTCATACTGATTTCTTTCTTTTTTTTCCACCTAAACCTTTTTTTTTTTAAAGTTGGCTACATTATGGGCAAACCTATCAGGAATTTGACAGTGAAGCCAAGATCTGCTTGGAACCTGTTCATCTCACAGCTCTAAATCTTGGTAATAAACTTCATTGTTGCATTTTTACTTTCTCGTTGTTTCTTTTTCCCTTTGCGCAGAAAAACATTTGTCTCAGAACATGTCCTAGAAATTGTTCTGAGAAGATGCCTCTTCTGAAATGGTTTAAACTGAATGTTCTCCTGGGTATCTTTTCGATGTTTGCAAAACCCTCAGCAACACTCGTTTAAACGTAAGTTAGAAACTCTGCTTCAGGAAGTCTATCTTGACAGTGAACTCCTGGATTCTTTTATGTAAAGCAAGAATTCATGTGTAAGCCCTATGTCCAGACAACTTGTTGGAGGGGCTAGGCCATAGTGTTTGTGTGTGTGTGTGGGGGGAGAGAGCATGAAATCTGAGCGGGGTCTTGGTAAACACCCCAATCAGTCATTGTTGAGTTCTCCACAATCTGCTTAGATATCCAGATAAGAGCTCAAGGGGAAGATACACTTAGTAAAGTCAACCCTCTGATTTTCAGCCCTAGTAAATTTTGCAGTGGGAAGCCTGTACATTTGGCTGGGGAAGACTGAATTCTGTAATCCCAACACATCTGGAGGGTTGGATAAGGAAAGGCTGGCCTCAAGTTAGAGCAGTGGGAGCTCTCAGCACAGATGTTACGAAGTGCCAGAATGAAAGGAGCACATTACTTCTGGAAAAATGCAGACTTGCATAATATGTGCATAGGAGTAGATATAAAATTAGAAAGAACTTCTTTAGGTTTAATGCAATGTAATTTAGGGTGACTTGAGCAGTTCATACTGAATATCATCGAGGTGCAAGCTAAGGGCCTATTTTGCTCTTTATTTTGCTCATTGCATCAACTGGAATTGGATCATCTTTCAAATAAAGGAAATATTCAAATAGAAGTTGTAGTCATCCTGTTAAAAAATCAGTTATTCCACTAGATCATGGTTTCCCTAGCTGGCTGGGAAATTCTAGGAGTTGACGTCTACAAGTCTAAAAAGTTGCCAAGGTTGGGAAACCTTGCACTAGATATACAGTAATGTTTGTGCCTAACTGTCCACCTGTTTTTCCCCCCCAGCTTCTTCTTTCTCTTGAAGAATAGAGGAAGTGGTGGGACAGAGGGGTGTCACCATCTCAGAAAACCTCCAAATAGCTTTTGCTTTATTTTGCAGCCTATAACACTCTCCCATGCCTGCGACAACATTCTTGGACAAAATCTTTACTGGTAAATTCAGTAGGCTTATGTTTATGGTCATCACCATTCTCTCTCTCCATTTTGATTATTTTGGAAGGCTAAAAAGATAAACTGCTAGCTTTAAGATATCTGTCTTACGTGACTCTTCTGAAACAAAATTGGCAAACCGCAGCCCAAACTTTATTACTGAGCTAATTTATATTATATACAATGGTATTATTGTTTATTAAGGAGATGCCTCTAAAGCACTTCCAGCTGACTCCAAACAGGTGTCACTGGTTTGCACTGTCCTGTAATAATTTTGATCTCGCGATAATTCTGTGAGGTACAGTAAGTTAGATTGAAAGTCACTTCTTAGTTCAGGAGCCATAAAGAAATGAGAGGGGTTTTCTAAATACTTCATTAATCTTCTGAGAAGTGTACTAAGAAAGAAGGCACAGTAGCATCTAATTATGTCAAAAGAGAACAAAGACTCAAGAGTTATTTTACCTTCCGGCCTTTGTTATACAAGAAGTCACTCAGAATCAGAAAGGCTGGAGACTCTAAAAATGTTTGGGGTGATGACGGATGATGTAAAGTACGGTATGCT
>NC_139512.1:211792499-211832499 GCF_947247035.1 Vipera ursinii | reverse complement strand
GTGGAACAGATCTGAGGGTCTCTGGCAGGAGGAGGGTCTCTGGGCCAGGGCCAAGGCAGTGGGGACCGTTCCCTCCCTGTTTCCAAGATGGCTTTGTGGGCCGCATGAAACCACTTCGCGGGCCGGATCTGTCCCACGGGCCTTGTGTTTGACATGTCTGTTCTACACATTAACACCCTACAACTTCATCTGCAGTTATAAGACAAAGCATACAATATTTTGGAATCATTGCTAGAGTTTCTTGGCCTTGACTTATGACCACAACTGAGGCCTAAAATTTACGTTACTAAGCAAGGCAGTTGTTAAGTAAGTTTGCCCCATTTTGTTACCTTTTTTGCCACAGTTGTTAAGTGAATCACTGCAGTTGCTAAGTTAGTAATATGGTTGTTAACCAAATCCGGCTTCCCTATTGACTTTGTCAGAAACTAGCAAAAGGTGATCACATGATCCCAGGACACTACAACCGTCATAGATAGGAATCAGTTGCTAAGGGTCTGGATTTTGATCACATGACCATGAGGATACTGTAATTATTGTAAGTGTTAAAAATGCTTACATGTCATTTATTTTCAGTGCTGTTGTAATTTTGAATGGTCACTAAACGAACTGTTGTAAGTTAAGGACTACCTATACCAATGATGGTGAACCTTTTAGAGACTGAGTGCCCCAAAACCGGCCCCCGCTCCACCTCCTGCCCTGCCTGCTCCGCCCCCACCTGCCCTGCCCACCCACAGGGCCACGCACCAACTTTGTGTCCTGCCGCAGATTGCCCAGGCAGCCCTGCAGTGCCATGGCAGCCACCCCCTCTGCCCACACCCTGCAGCATCATCTGCATGCTATGGGGTGTGAGGGCAGAGTCTTGTCCCTGCTGCCCAGAAGCCATGTCCTTGGTTGTGCTGCTCTGTGTGGGCCGTGCCCAGGGATGACTCTCCTCCAGGGGGGCTGCTGGTGAGGAGGGGGCCACGGGGAGAAGCGGGGCTGGGGCGATGGCATGCATGCCCACAGCGAGGGCTCCAAGTGCCGCTTCTGGCATGTGTGCCATAGGTTCGCCACCACTGACCTATACTATAGAAAAACAACTCCCCCAAAATCAGAGAGACAAAGGCAGGCAGTTGGCATATTTGGTGCGATCTTCACTAGAGGACAATATCCAAGGTGCTTTAGAGGAACAGCTAAAGGATTGTCATTGTTCCTGTCATGGCATTCACCACTCAGAGTAGTTGCCTCACTCTGCCTAAGAAAAGGGCTGGCCCATATTGTCATCTTTATCCAAAAATAATGGGCACCAGTGCAGGAATAGACTCATCCCACAGAATAAAATTACAAGTTAGATATGGTATTCAAATATGCAGTTTATTTCAAGAACAGCTATCATTAATGCCCCAGCTATATTCAGACCAAATTGGGCCTTATTAAATATAGAATAGAAGGGTACACACAGTATGCTGGCAGTCCTTGACTACTTCTTGAACTGCAAACAAGCATCTATGCCCAGTCCAAATGGACACATTTGAAGTGCCAGTAGAATAAGCTGCCTTGATATATATATACAAAACTCCTGAAAAATGCAGACCTGAAGACCTGGCTCTTCAAGCTCTCTGGCCCAGGCTGAGGATTAATTTATTTTAATTGGGGTTTTATTTATACAGGGATAAATTTAATCTTTTTTAAACTTGGTTTTTAACTTTTGTATTTTTGGTTTTTAATTACCCTGTAAATCGCCCTGAGTCCTCTGGGAAAGGGTGGTATAGAAATGTAATAAAATAAATAAATAAAATAAAAAATAAATTTCGAAAATGTTATAAATTGATTTGCATTTTAATGAGTGAAATAAGTATTTGACACCTTCGCAAAACATGACTTAGTACTTGGTGGCAAAACCCTTGCTGGCAATCACAGAGGTCAGACGTTTCTTGTAGTTGGCCACCAGGTTTGCACACATCTCAGGTTTGTACACTCTAACCCACTCCTCTTTGCAGAACTTCTCCAAGTCATTATGTTTTTGAGGCTGACGTCTGGCAGCTTGAACCTTCAGCTCCCTCCATGGATTTTCTATGGGATTAAGTTCTAGAGACTGGCTAGGCCACTCCAGGACCTTAATGTACTTCTTCTTGAGCCACTCCTTTGTTGCCTTGGCAATGTGTTCTGGGTCATTGTCATGCATACCCATCTATGACCCATTTTTAATGCCCTGGCTGAGGGAAGGAGGTTCTCACCCAAGATTTAATGGTACATGGCCCCATCCATCATCCCTTTGATGCAGTGAAGTTGTCCTGTCTCCTTAGCAGAAAAACACCCCCAAAGCATAATGTTTCCACCTCCATGTTTGATGGTGGGAATAGTGTTCTTAGGGTCATAGGCAGCATTCCTCCTCCTCCAAACATGGCGAGTTGAGTTGATGCCAAAGAGCTCAATTTTGGTTTCATCTGACCACAACACTTTCACCCAGTTCTCCTCTGAATCATTCAGATGTTCATTGGCAAACTTCAGACAGGCCTGTACATGTGCTTTCTTGAGCAGGGAGACCTTGCGGGCACTGCAGGATTTCAGTCCTTCATGGCGTAGTGTGTTACCAATTGTTTTCTTGGTGACTATGGCCCCAGCTGCCTAGAGATCATTGACAAGATCCTCCTGTGTAGTTCTGGGCTGATTCCTGACCATTCTCAGGATCATTGAAACTCCATGAGGCGAGTTTTGCATGGAGCCCCAGACTGAGGGAGATTGACAGTTATTTTGTGTTTCTTCCATTTGCGAATAATCGCACCAGCTGTTGCCACCTTCTCACCAAGCTGCTTGGCAATAGTCTTGTAGCCCATTCCAGCCTTGTGTAGGTCTACAATCTTGTCTCTGACATCCTTGGACAACTCTTTGATCTTGGCCATGGTGGAGAGTTTGGAATCTGATTGATTGCTTCTGTGAACAGCTGTCTTTTATACAGGTAACAAGCTGTGATTAGGAGCACTCCCTTTAAGAGTGCTAAAAGACACCTGGGAACCAGAAATCTTGCTGATTGACAGGGGATCAAATACTTATTTCACTCATTAAAATGCAAATCAATTTATATTTTTTTTTTGAAATGCAGTTTTCTGGGGGGTTTGTTGTTATTCTGTCTCTCACTGTTAAAATAAACCTACTATTAAAATTATAGACTGATCATTTATTTGTCAGTGGGCAAATGTACATAATCAGCAGGGGATCAAATAATTTTTCCCTCACTGTATATATTCCCAAACCCATACTTGCATATGCTTTCCTTAGATCCTAGATCAGACATGTCAAACACAAGGCCCGGGGGCCGGATCCGGCCCGCAAAGTGGTTTCATGTGGCCCGTGAAGCCATCCTGGAAACAGTGAGGTAACGGCCCCCACTGACTTGGCCCTGGCCCAGAGACCCTCCTTCTGCCAGAGACCCTCAGATCTGTCCCACTCCTGCCCAGGCCCCATAGGCACCCTTGATGCCAACGATGTAGAGCTGGCCACGCCCACCCAGTAGGCCATACGCACTCTAGCCACGCCCACCCAGTAGGCCACACCCACCCTGGCCACACCCACCCGGCCCCCTGAGGGCAACCGCCATGCTGATGCGGCCCTCAATGAAATTGAGTTTGACACCCCTGTCCTAGATAGTCACTAACAAGCTATTCAGAACAGGAAACAGAAAGAGCTGGATTCAGGCTTTCAGGTTTTTTTTGTTGGTAAACCATCTTGCTGCTGCTACTTCTGTGGCTATAATCTTTAAGGGAATCCAAAATCATTATTCTAAAACCAAAAGGAAAACATTTTTTTCCTTCAAATAGAATGTTGAAATTGAACTTCCAATTCCCCAAGCACATCTTCCTCTGTGAAAGAGTTTCCTCTGTTCCTGCTAGATCAGTGGCAAATTGCATTTCCAAACATTTCCATCTGTTGCAGTTGAAGTCCTAGAACACCAGGTCAGGAGTCTGATAGAGAATATACTGTATATAACAATTGTAGAACAGAATGAAATTAGCAGAGTTAACTTGTTTCATCTAACTTCTTTTTTTCCTCTGGTCCCTTAGGATGTTGGACTCAGGCTGATTCTTCCCTCCATCCCTTTTGAATTTTAGCATTTTTATAGAACATTTTGTGATTAAAATGAGTTTTCACAGCTGGGTAATAAGCTGAATCAATGGAAATATTGACATAACACAATAGTTCACAATATGGATACCAAACAGGTGTCACTTTAATTACTTTCATAAAAAAAAAACTTTTGACAACTTAAAACAGCAACCTAGAGGTTGAAATGCTTCATTATATGTTATGATTCAATCAAACTAAAGACAAGTTCTTCCATCCCTGTAGATTATTGTGACATAGAGAGACAATGTGTTCTATAAATACAAAACTCAAGAAATAAGTTTCTGAAAGTATATTTTTACCAGATATTGCTAAAACCGGTAATAATAATAATAATAATAATAATAATAATAATAATAATAATAATAATAATAATAATAATAAACCTTTATTGTCAAAGTACAACATGTGTACATTGAGATTAGCTGAGCCTCCCCCTGTGCTCTCTCCCCCCAACACACAGTGACAACAAACCCTAGTCTAAGAAAATGCATTTTAATATGAAATGGCCATCATGGTTGGGATGAGGGGAACAGACCCATACTTAGCCATGAACAGCACATCAGGAACTGTGGAAAAGCAAGCAGCTAGCCTGGACTGAAAGACAAACAGAAGGCAACACTGAAAAAGAAACAGGAATTTGGGACTGAAACCCTGCCATGAATACAAGGCTTATGCAGTCATTCCTTAAATTCTATTTTTTTAAAAAGTAAGGTAGTTGTAATTTTTTTTTAGTTTTGAGAGAACTAAATAACATCTGTAGACACAGTAGTCCCTCGATGTTGGCAAATCTGAAAAAAAAATTCAAAAAGAATAATGGAGGTACCTTTATACAAAGGGAATCTGCCTAAAGGTAGGATGGTAAATGAAAAGTGTGCAGGTAGTTCTTAACGTATAAGTGTAATGGAGCCTGCCCATTATAGTCGCATGTCATGGTGGTTGTAAATTGGATTGGTCACTTGACCTGATTTAATTACCTTTTCTCTAGCAGATGTTAAGGGAATGCAGGGATTGTTCAATGAATACGATGGTCGTTCAATGAATCTATTGTTTGCTATGGTGCAGTTTTGCCCCAAATTGGAAGTTTTGGCAAAACTGTCACAAAATGTGGCTGTCAACGCTGCTAACATTGGATGCTCTTGCTTTGACAAAAGATGAAGAAGCAGCTATTTTATATTTCTACTTGTGTATTACTTTTAGACTTAAAGTTAGATGAAGATGGGAGGGGGAAGGAAGAATATGCATGGGGGATTAGTTAGACATAATAACATAGCAGCAGAGGACTTTCAAGGTTGTATGTAATAAGAGGTGATAAGAACTGGCGGGTTAAGCTAAGGAGGGAAAACTTACCTTTCAAACCAGTTGGAGAATGTGATTTATGACAGTTAACTAAAGGAGGGAACTGTGCTTTAATATTATTGTGCTCAGGGGAGGGAATCCAGATTTCGGCTTTAACCAAGTATTGCCATGTTATGTTGCTCTAATAAAGACTTTCAAGGTAAACAATGCCTCAGAGTTCTTTGAAGAGTTCATCCATCGGAAGCTTGACAGTGGTCATGTGACTGTGGGACACTGCAAATATCTACAGGATCCAATCTGGGTTGATCACTGGGACCAGAGGTTTAGTTTGCCGAGCTTTTGGACTCATGCTGGAGCCCATCCTCAGGGACCTTCTCTCTCATCACACAGTTAAATATTTATACAGGCAGATCATAATATGACTGCAAGCATGACATGGTCAATCTATATTTGAAAATCAGCTCTTAGGGATTATATCTCAAAGTATAGATTTTGCAGATGGCTATCAAATAACCAATCAGAAATCTATTTTTATGGGATACATCCCGTAATAATGCTGCAGTAGACTTACAGGTCATTGGTAGGATTTGCTGGTTTTAGAAATACTTCTGTCAGGAAGCTGTGAAAAGTACAAGTTGTGGTATTCTAATTCTTTAAAGCTTAGTCTATAGAAGAGCTAATCTAAGTACTTGCCTTAAGCTCTTTTCTAGAATCGAAGTAATTGTTTCCCTTGATAAAAAAAATGAACCAATTCTCTATAATTACACTAAACCAATATTTTGGAGAGTAGATTTAGTTCCACCTATCTTCAGTTCCCTCTCTCCCACTTGCTGTGGTTTGTAATGGTTAAATACATAAGATTTAACTGAGTTTCTTATAGAAATATATTTGAAGAGCCCCGGAAACAGAGGACAGAGCACATATATTATTTGAATGTCAGCTGTATAAGAAAGACATCATTATCTGGACCGTACATTGGATGGACACTCTATTGGTATCTTTACATTAAAATAACTCCTGTGAGCTCAGAACCTCAATATTACATATAACCTGGCCCTTTATCTGAGCAAAACAGTACAAATGAAAACTGCATAGGTGAATCTGATTGGAATAAATTGTAGGAGTGACGCAGAAATAGGATTTGCATTTTCTTTGGTTTATGCCTTTTATTCTGCCTTGTAACACATGGTTTTTACTGTTCTGTATTTTACACGTTATATTCAGTATTTTTATTATTGTTATTATTATCTTTTGCTGTGTATCGCCAAGAGGCATTCAGAAAGACATTCGGAGGCAGCTCACTGAACGAGACAATATATGCAGCTTCACTTGTTCAGGCAGAGTTTTAGGCTATGGAGATGGAGCTTAACGTTTAAAATACTTGAAAACTTGGTTTTTTGAGTTGTCTGGCCCAGACTGAGGGGTTTTAATTTTTAATTAATGGGGTTTTAGTTAAGTTCAGGGATTAATTTAATCTTAGTTTTAATTGTTTTTAATTGTATATGATGTATTTTAACTTTTAATTTTCCCTGTAAACCGCCCTGAGTCCTACAGGAATAGGCCGGTATATAAATTTAAATATAAATAAAATATAAATAAATATAAAAAGAGAACTGCCCTGAAGATTGTTTTGTGTAACAATTTATATGCTAACCATGTGTGTGCACTCTTGCTCCTTTCCACCTACAGTGATAGTTGGCTTTCCCTGTCGGGTGTTTTAGCAGATTGGCATATAGTTTTATTTGGAGGCTTTTCCCCCAGTAAGATCCCACACACATTCCAGAAAAGAAGATGTTGGCATACTTTCATAGCTAAAAATATTATTTATATTATCTTACGGCAAATATAAATATATTAAACACCACTTGACATCCACATTTGTTATTGTCTTGACATCATAAAACCCCAAAGGGGAAACCAGTTATATTCCCTTGTAGTGTTGCCAAGCATTGATCTGTCTTTGATTTCCCATCTGTGTTCAATATGTCCAAACATATCAGCCTGCTAGGGATGCACTAGATAGTTGGGTACATCACCTGTTCTGTTTGGTAGGGCAGAAGCCAAAGGGGCCTAAATGGGGGGGGGAGCTTTAAACCAGAGCTATAAAATTTTCTGTGATAATAAGGAAGGCAGAGCCTTTAGCCCACAATCATTTGAAATACAGCCAAGCATCACATATGCACTATGTTCTGAAGATACAGAAGGGATATGAAGTCAGCAAAATGAACATCAGCCCCTGATTTGGGTTGTTTGAAAAGCAGGCTCAACTTTTTCGACATGAAAAGATTGTACAAAGCAACGCTCGATCGAAAGGGCCACTCTTGTTTTGATTGCATCTTACAAACACGTGAAGTTCAGCTTTACAAGAACCAACAATCTGAAACTCAACAGGCATTTTGTTAATGTAGTTGGGTTTAAGCCACAGCAGGACTAATCCATACAGGGCAATGACATGACAATTCCATGGCTTGAGGGCAGACAGGCAGATTGGATGATACCTGTCATCAGTCTGATGTATTGAGAGGATACCAAATCTCTCTTGTTAGCTAGTACACATGTTCAACCTTTCCTCTATCTCCTATTACTCATTGAGAGGAATAGCCCAACACAGCCTCTCTCTGTATCAGTGATGGCGAATCTTTTAGAGATCGAGTGCCCAAACCACAACCCAAAACCCACTTATTTATCGCAAAGTACCAGGGCCACATCAGCATTGTGGTGTCCTCGGGGGGGCATGGGGGCATGGCCTACTGGGTGGGTATGGCAAGGGGTCCCTGGTGGGTGGGACAGTGGGCAGGAAGACCAGCATAGATGGGAGGAGGCACGCAATCCTAGCTGGGACTGGGGGACCATGGCGCCAATGGGGATCAGGCTTTCCCTGCTCAGGATAGCCTTTGGTTTACTGGGGGTGCGTGTGCTCTATCACCTCTACTCGAGCTTGCTAGCTCGCCACTTTGCCTCCTTTGTGCTGGGTGGGGCTGCTGGTCTGGGCGACGGTGGTGGCCTAATGGACCTGCACAAGCTGCCGGCAGCGGCGGCGAGCATGGCCACAGAGAGGGCTCTGAGTGCCACCTCTGGCACACGTGCACACCATAGGTTCACCACCACTACTCTATATGCATACTTGAATAGAATAAGGGTTTACACTCCATCAACAGAGATTGGAGAGATGGGCTGAATGTTTCTCTCAGGTCCAGCTTCCACCAATCATCTGTTTCTACCAGCACTTAGAGTAGAAGGAGAACTCAGTGGTAAAGACTGCATTCAATTGCTGGAGATGTGAGCATACTGTTTCTCTCCCTCCCCCACCCGCCCCCAATTTCCCAATCTAACCAACAGCCCTGTGGTTTCTGCCGTATGGCTATGCTAAGCATCTGAGCTTAGCTGACAGTGGCAAAGTTGATTTGGTGTTGTTATCTAAAGCATAAAGTAATGATTTTTTTTGTGCCTATGCCAACAGAACATGTTATGGTTGACCTATCCAACAGATGAATTTTCTACCACTAAACTGGCTCCCTCTTATAGCCCAGTAGTACAGTCTACAGATAAAAGAACTGGAAAATGATAATAGGCCTGCCATTTGTGTCTGATGTTCTATTTCCATATCCCATTCCCAGCTTCCCAAAATTTTTACACTCTGTTATTATTCACCTCTACAATGAGATAAAATAAAGTTGTAAAACTGACCCCCACATCTGCAGCTCTCTTGTATTCATGAGTGGGCCAACACAGGTTTAATCAGCAGATATTTGAAATGTTAATGTTAATATCCTAAAGCTATTTCAGATAGGCTAGAAAACTAGATAGATCAGCAACTCGAGTTGACATCTCAGATTTCCTAAGAAATCACGTTATCAGTTTGCCATTATCCTTGTGCTTTTGCTGTTCAGATCCCCATAATACAGGGAGAACTCTGGTTGAACCTTTATGACCAATCATGACCTTTTGCAAGAAGAAATCTTAGAACAGTGAAACTTTGCCTAAATTCAATTAATCTTGTCTGACCAAGCCTGGAGCAGACTCTTCATCATCCAAGACCCAAGAGATTACAACAGTACAGAGGGGAGTCTAATGTTAGTAAAAAGAATAATTATATTAAGCCTGCTACTTTCTCCAGCTATTGGCAGCATAAGTCAATGTTGACTTGTTTCAAGGAATGGGATCTGCAGGCCATTTGCTCATACTCGGCATGCTGCTACTAAGACAAGCAGCTGCAGATGCAGTTGGCCTCTCGCTGGGGATTTCAAAGTCAACCCACCCACACTTCTCTGGGGGAATCTCACAGGACAAGCTGCTTGTGCTACGTATTTTTCCATTTCTTATCCATTCTTGCAATTCAGCACATTCAATAATCCACATGGTCATCTCTAACTTCCATTTCTCCTGGCGGATTGTGATGAGATACCTGACGAAAAGGCAGCCACTGCAGAGAAGGTTTCTCTTCTCACAGCAGCTCAGGGCCTTCAGATGGTTAAAAAACAAATCTGTTTTCTCAGAGTAAAAATATGCAGAAGTTTAGCAAATAAAATTTATTTTGTTGTCACTAAGTATTGATAAATATTTCCAGAAATGGCATGTTCCCCATATATTATAAAATCCTTTTGTTGGAGAGATATCCTCTGGGATACTGAAGGGAAGCTTGTATCGATGCCAAGAAATTAGTATCACAGCTTTGTTTAATGAAAAGGTCAAGAAAGTACATGATAGCAGCTAGATTTCTTAAGACTCTGGCTCGAGGATCTTTCAAAACTCTTCAGTAAATGAACAAATAGACCCCTTTAATCAGAAGTTGCCAGCTATGTACATTTGAAGGTGGGGGAGGAAGCAGTTTGTAAGTGTGGAGACACTCTATTTCACAATTGCATTTGAAAGAAATAGATGGAAATGATTATGCATATTCACATGGCTTTTGGAATAGCAAGCTTCAACATTCTGCTTTTGCAAGTAATCCTTGCTTCTGATCGTCTTGCTGTTGGAAATCACTTTGGGACTCAAGGCATTTGCTCCCATGGTTACTATTTTTTCTCCCTAAAAAAAATCAAAATTCATACTCATTTATTTAGGATAAAACTATTTTGTGGAACCAAGTCCTAGGCAATTATGCATAACGTTTCAATTTACATGATCAATACTGCATTTTTATGTGAATCTTTTTTTGCAATAAACTCAGTGGAATTTATCTAACAGGTATAGAGAGGTTGAAAACCTGTAGTCCTCCCAGTGTTGATAAATTGTAAGTTTCACCATTGCTTAGAGCTGTCCTGGTTTTCTACCACCATGGACATCCACAGTGGGAGAGGGGTGTGTGTGTGTGCGTGTGTGTGCGCGCGCATGCAAACAACAAAGCATGTCACAATGTTTTGACACAAATTCTGCCCTGTTTGGATTTGTGTCATATTGTTGCAAGCAAACAGTAAGGGGCAAAGTTTCTCCCATGACCTTAAGACACATATTTCTTTATTTTGACAAAAGCATAGGTTGCTGTGGATATCCAGTCTACCTCTGTAACATAGGATCACAGCTTAAAATACAGTTAACCTATGTTGGCCACTAGTGACTACTCATATTTTGTTGGGGGCAATAAGCTCACTTTGTAATAATGCCGCTGGGGGGGGCGAAAGCCCTAATAACCAAGCATATACATAGAATGAAGGCTATTGCTAAGCACATTGAGTTGTGCTTTAGATTGTAAGCCACCCTGAGTCTTCGGAGAAGGGCGGGATATAAATGGGATTAAATAAATAAATAAATAAATAAATAAATATTTCCTGGTCTTTTATTCCCTGTTTAATAGCACCAACTAAAGAAGTGGGATGACCTTTGCTAAAATAGCATGTAGTTATTTTCAGCTGCAATTTATTTATTTCATTTTTTAAAGAAACTTTTGATTGTAAGAACTCTTTATAAGAGAGAGAGATGATTTTATTCCTGCAAGAAATCTTTTGAACAGAACAGTTGTGGAACACTTGTGAAAATCCACCATGCCATTTCCTTCACCACCTTACAAATGTTCCTGTTTGGCCTTTTTGGTGGAGATTACAACAGGTGTTGTTTTCCTTTTTTTTTCTGCTGTGACTTCCTTCCCACATATTATCACAGCAGACACTACAATCAAGGGAAGAAGGATGAAGAGGAGGCGCAAAGATCTTCTCTTCTCTAATTCTTGCAATGAAAAAGTCTGCAGGCACCACTGAACTTCTATCCCTAAACAAAAACAAAAACAGTTGCCAAAACTTATCATTTCAGATTCTGCAACATCCTCCAGAGGAAGTTGGTTATTGGTGTTAACCCAAGCAGGTAGCATTCTACCTCAGGTAAAGCCAAGATAGATTCCCCCAGTTCATTATTACAGGCACAGTAATGGATTAAAATAGGCATGTCTAACCAGTGGTGGGATTCAGCCAGTTTGCACCACTTTGGCAGAACCGGTAGCTAATTTTTCGTTGCCCAGGCCCAGAATGGACTTCCAGAAATGGCATTCAAACAGAGAACCGGTGGTTCACATATTTGAATCCCACCACTGTGTCCAACCCTAGACAGGTGGCCCTGGATAGATCGTAAACTTTTGATATTAAAAGGTAAAGGTTCCCCTGTCCAGTCATGTCTGACTCTGGGGCATGATGCATATTTGCATTTCTTGGTCAAGGGAGCCAGTGTTGTCCAAAAACATTTTCTGTGGTAATGTGGCCAGTATAGCTATATGCCAAAGGTGCACAGAATGCTGTTACCCTCCCACTAAAGTGGTACCTCCTGGAGAGGAAAGCTATGGCAAATCTAGACAGCACACTAAAAAGCAGAGACATCACCCTGTCAACAAAAGTGCGTATAGTCAAGGCTATGGTCTTCCCAGTTGCAATGTATGGCTGTGAAAGTTGGACCCTAAGAAAGGCTGAGCACCAAAGAATTGAGGCCTTTGAACTGTGGTGCTGGAGAAGACTCCTGCAAGTCCCTTGGACTGCAAGGCGATCAAACCGGTCAGTCCTAGAGGAGATCAACCCTGACTCCTCTTTAGAAGGCCAGATCCTGAAGTTAAAACTCAAATACTTTGGCCACTTAATGACAAGGAAGGACTCACTGGAGAAGAGCCTAATGCTGGGAAAGATTGAGGACAAGAGAAGAAGGGGACGACAGAGAATGAGGTGGCTGGATGGAGTTACTGAAGCAGTAGGCGTGAGCTTAAATGGACTCCAGAAGATGGTAGAGGACAGGAAGGCCTGGAGGAACATTGTCCATGGGGTCACAATGGGTCGGACACGACTTCGCAACTGACAACGACATTTATCTACTCGCATATGGATGTTTTCAACTTGCCAGATGGGCAGGAGCTGGGGCAGGAACAGGAGCTCACCCCATTGTGTGGCGCTCACTGTCTTTAACCACTGAGAGAGACATTGTGCCCCCTCTTTTAATATTATTTACACATACATAGGTAATTACACACACACACACACACACAAACACACACAAACACACACACGTGGTGCAAGACAATTCCTCTTTACTCAGTGTGGCCCAGGCAAGCCAAAAGTTGGACACACCTTGAATCAGATACTTAAATATTACAGCAATCAGGTTATATTCTCCATTCCTCTGGAAGACAGCAGGCCAATTTAGAGGGTGTACATGGCACACTTCATTCTGTACTCCCACACCTTGTCATCCATTGCTTTCCAGCAACTCCCATTTGACTGTGAGGCCACTACCTCATCTGCTTAATGGGAGAGCTGGCCCTATTTCTTTAGTCTGTTCCCTAACAGCTTTCTATGCAACAGTCAAAACTTTCCATTTGGAGGAAGGTATGTTGACTTACAAATGGTTTCATCTTTCTGAAGGGCTTTAGTTGCTCTGGTTAAATTGTTTTTGACAGTGGTTTGTATTTCTTTTCTTTCTTTTTTCCCCTCATTGCCTATTTAGTGTTTGTGACTCCGTTATTGTATTTATTATCGTTGCCATGCTGTTTTCCAAAATTTTACTTTATTAAATCACTGGCTGGTGATCTCTCACAACCAGGCTGAAGAAAGAAAATATATCCCTATTTAGGAACATGGAAATAAATTACTGTATTTGCTAAATCTGATCAGCATTTTTCGTGATCCCTCTGCAACCCCTGAAAAGTTAAGAGGTTAGTTGAACTGACTTCATGGAGTAAGGAAGTGGGAAGTGTGTCAAAGACTGCAAACATGCTGACCATTGCATTTCCCCAGGGTGCCGTTATTCCTCCAACACCTGAGCTCAATAATGGGTCAAGTCAACTGAGTCTGCTATATTCAACCATTTTTCATTTCCTACATGGGGGGAAGTTGTTGCGAAAATTACGGCATAATAGTGGTCGTGTATCAAGGCTATCGATCACCGTACTCCAGAGTTTCTGGTTAGTTTTTTTTTTTTAGAAAGCAAGACTCGGTTTATACCTATAGAGAAGTAGGGATGAAAGACCACATTTCATTTACTAGTATCCTAATTGCCAAATGCTCTCCAAATGAACTTTGGGAGGACTAGAATGGGCCGGAGCTGAAGCAAAAGGCCTGAGGCCACAGGCTTGATTACAAGAATGATGCAGAGGTGTCAGTGTCACTTCTGCTGAGGAATTAGAGGCTGTCAGTCCGTTACCATGTAAGCACAGGCAGAAAGAAGTCCCAGATGATAGCATCAAGATCACAGAGTGATAGTACTGCTCTATACTGCACCAGTGAGGACGTGTTTGGAATATTGCCTCCAGCTCTGGTTACTATAATACAAAAAAAGATGCTGAGACCCTGGAAAGAGTGCAGAGAAGAGCAACAAGGATGATAAAGGATCTGGAGGCTAAATCATATGATGGATGGCTAAGGGAACTAGGTATGTTTAGCCTAGCAAAGAGAAGGCTTAGGGGGGGATCTGATAGCAGTCTTCCAATGCTTGAAGGGCTACCACAAAGAAGAGGGGATTGATTTACTCTCCATTGCATCTTAGGGCAGGGCAAGAAGCAGTGGGTGGATGCTCATCAGAGGGAGATCCAACATGGAAATAAGGAGGAATATTCTGACAGTGAGAATGATAAAATCAATGGAACAGCTTGCCTCTCTGTTCTGTGGGTGCGTCATCTCTGTAGGTTTTCAAGAAAAGACTGGACATTCAATTGTATAAGGACCCCTGCTTTGGGCAGGGGGGTTGGGCTAGAAGTCCCCTGTAATGTAGTGGGTCCAACGCAAGGAAGAGACGCCAGCCGGAGTACAGGTTCAGCTCTTTATTGAGGGGGGTTCCGTACTGGAGAACAAGGGCTACCTGGCCTCCTTATATGCCTAGCCAGGTAGGTGGCTAGCCAATGGGGTTGGCCCTAGGTTTCCCGCCGAAAGTAGGTTTTCCTGCCAAACCGTCCAGGCCAACGTCCCCTAGTGGCCACTGCTATGCAGGTGGCCTGCACTTGGATACATAACATCCCCCAAGGTCCCTTCCAGCCCTATGATTCTACGGAATTATTCAGGAAAAAAAACTCACTAGAAAAGGGTGAGAGCGAGAAGTTCCTCTTCTAGTTTTCAAGATTCTGCATGTACCCCTAGCTGCTTGATTGGAATCTGTGCCGGTCCTTGAACTTGACAAACTATGTGAGGCTTCATACTTGGTAAGGTTCAACAGCAGAGTCCCAGGGGCCTCAGGCCCTAGCAACTCCTTGAGACACTAATCATACACAAAGGTAGTGTAGTCTAAACAAAATCTCCCTTAATGCCTTTTTCCCAGCCCCCCGGGGGAAAAACGGAAAGTCTCAATGCTGCCAATGCACAGAGTTGCATTTCTCCACCACTGAGTTCTTAAACTCTTCCCCCAAATACTAAGTGCCCCCTTGGCCAGCAGAGCTATGCTCCCAGCTTTTAAGTGAGCTTGCTAGCGCAGCCTTCCACAACCTAGTGTGCTCCAGATGTGTTAGGGCTAGATGTAGTCTACCCACTCTCACAAAAATGCATTTGTATGAATGAATCCCTCCCAGACTCTTAGCCTTGGCATGAAGCAGTAGACTTGCACCAGACAGGTGCTTGATTGAAACAAGGTTTCTTCTGTCGAATCCTGTTGAGCTGAAATAGATCTCTACCAGGGGAGTGCTGGCTTGATTGAAAAATATCCTTTTTCATGCCTCAAAAGAGCTTTATAGTTACACCTTTTTTCTTCCAAGCAGGGATCTCCAGAGCAGTAAAAGGATGTTGGAGACATCAAAGGAAGTGGGTTTAGAGTTAACATTCCTCTGTTGAAGAGCTATTTCATCTGAAAACACATGTGCTGTTTTGTTAAGTGGGCATATTTGAAGGGTCTTCTGCATCCCTGGCACTGTCTTCCTTCAGATTGAGCAGCCGGTCTATGCAAGTGCAGCAATTTGATGGGTCCCACCTAAGCAGACTGAACTAAAGGAATAGACTCCCCCCCCTCTCTCTCAGTGTGTGTGTGTGTGTGTGTGTGTGTGTGTGTGTGTGTGTGAGAGAGAGAGAGAGAGAGAGAGAGAGAGAGAGAGAGAGAGAGAAAGAGAGAGAGAGAGAGAGTATAACAATTTACAATGTTCTTGGACATTGGGCAGCTTACAGCTCATTTAAAAGGCAACACAGAAAGTGAGAAGGAATTTTTTAGAAGCTAGAACAATAGCAAAGCCATCTAGATGAGCTTTTCTATTTGGGTTCAGTGGAGACCTAAGATTCTACACGGACATTTTTTTTTTTTAATTCCACCTTTATTATTCTTGTAAGTAACTCAAGGTGGCGAACTTACACAACACTCCTTCCTCCTCCTATTTTCCCACAACAACAACAACTCTGTGAGTTGGATTGGGCTGAGACAGAGAGGCCAAAGTCATCCAGTTGGCTTTCATGACTAAGGTGGGACTAGAACTCACAGTCTCCTGGTTTCTAGGCCAGCACCTCAACCACCCAGGGGTGGCAACCTCGGCTCTTTTATGACTCATGGATTTCAACTCCCAGCATAGCTGACTCAGGAATTCTGACTCGTGAAGTCCACGAGTCATAAACGAGTCGAGGTTGTCTACCCCTGCGACTATACCAGGGTTAGGCAACCTTGGCTCTTTTATGACTCGTGGACTTCAACTCCCAGAATTCCTGAGCCAGCATGGCCCAGCTTCGAAACCACTCCCTTCCCCCTCAGCATGGCTGGCTTAGGAATTCTGGGAGTTGAAGTCCACGCGTCATAAAAAAGATAGGTTGCCTACCCCTGGACTATACCACACTGGCTGCCCAGCATGAATGACTGCAGGATTAACTGGAGACCATTCTCTGCAAGGGCCTAAAGGAAAACAAAATCTTCACAATGGATGGAGATGGCTCTTCTTTTTTCCCCCACGGTCCCTAACTAAAAACTCGCTGCAAGGCATCAAGGAAGAAAAATTCTCCACCTGGGGCAGGTTCTATTTCTCCCTTTTCTTTTCTTTTCTTTTCTTTTCTTTTCTTTTCTTTTCTTTTCTTTTCTTTTCTTTTCTTTTCTTTTCTTTTCTTTTTTGGCAAGCAGCTTCTGCAATCTGAAAAAAAAAAAAAGGAAACCCCCTGAATCTGATATACACAATATGCCGAGGCCTACAAAAATACGCCCTTATCTCATTCAGCCACACAGGTCAGGCTCACCAGCTTCCTCACATCTGGGACAAGAATCAGGTTTTTAAGGTTTCCAAAAATCTAAAAAGATCGGGACCATTCCAAATCTTTGGGGAAATTTGTTCCAGAGGGCAGGTACTGTGACAGAGAAGGCATATCGCCTCATCCCAGTAGGTGAGACTGCTTCACAGAAGGGACCCAGAGTGTGCCTGCTCTTACTGGATCTAGTGGGATGAGCAGAGCCAATTGAAGAGATGTGGTTCCCACAAGTAACCCTCCTCTGTGCCATGTAAGGCTTTGGCAGTAATGGGCTTTTCAAATGTGCTTTTGAGAAGGTGTAGATTACCTTTTTTGTATGGGTCTCCTAAAGAAGATACTGGTTTTTTTTAAGGAATGCCTTTCAGGAAGGGCATTGGTGGATCAGAGCATGACCACAAGAGAGCAGCCAAGATGAAAAGGAGCTTGGAAGGCCACATGGGAAAGAGTTGCATGTGTTTAGTCTGGAGAAGATTGCAGGGCGACATGGTGATGCCTTCAAGTATATAAAAGGCTGTTGTGTAGATGATGGGGCAGGACTCATTTGTCCTTCATTTTCCTTGGTGCTCCTTTTGGATATGCTATAATTTCCCCAAAGATACTTGCCCTGTTATTGTAGACCATAGCCTCACTGCTGAGCTGATGTTCTCTCTACCTATCAGCACAACATTTCCTCTCCTACATGCTGATCTCTGTCTTGCCTGCTTTGATTCAGTTTCAAATGTGTCTAGTCCCCTGACTTCTTCCATGAACTGAATTTATACACCTTGAGTTTGCCCTTGGATGGGGTCAGAATAAAGAGATTTAGTAGTTGATAGAGCAGTCACGAAGTCTTTGGGAAAATTTTTCAGATGCCATGATCTATCTTTATTTACAAAGATCAGAATTATGTAAGCCATGGAATTCCCTGGAAGCAAAAGGTGGATTCTGAAGAAATAGCAAAGGAAGAGTACTGACTCATTTGAACGTTGGTAATGGAAACATTCCTGAGAATTCTGTGGACAGCCAAGAAAACAAACTACTGGATCATCAAACCAACCAAGAGCTCTCACTAAAAGGCACAAAAGACCAGGATCAAAATATTCGGCTTCAAACACATTAAGTGAGGACCTAGCTCTAATTTGGGGAAAGGTGGAAGGAGAGAGAAGAAAAGGTTGAGAGCAGCAAGTTGGATGAACTCAACTGTAGTGAGAATGGGTGCCCAGTCGGAAGACCTGAAGGTTAGAAACAGATCATCATGGAGAAAATGTGTCTAAGTAGTCGCTAAAAGTCCACTCTGATTTGATGGCACATAATCAATAGTACTTTAGCAATGGTACAGTCGTGGGCTGTGCACTGATGAAGACAGTGCCATAGTGCACAACATAAAAATGATGCTGCCTTCATGTGTGAGACTCATAGTTGTGTCTTATTTGAATGGAAGTGGGGGGAAAACTTGTTAATGGTTTTTTTTTTGTTCTTTTTAAATAGGCTGAAAAAGTTAAGCCCTTAAATGCATTTCAGAAATCTCAAATAAAGCAGAAACGAAAGAAAGAGCTAGAAAAATAGTTTCTACTTTGATCTCTATAATTCAGAAAAACAGGAATAAGAGGATTGGAATCTCTAATAGGCCTGTGCAGCATTTCAGATTTTGTAGGCAAAAGAATATTTTGAAGTGTGTAGGGGATGAGTATAGTAGATCTAGTCAACAAGTTTTAAAATGTCTATGGAAATTCTCAGTCATCCAGGTCATAGTTATCCCAAAAGTGCTTTTCCAGAAGGCAACTGGACTTCCTTGTTTTTCTTTGAAGACATTCCACTTCTCATCCAAGAAGCTTCTTCAGCTCTGACTGGATGGTGGGGAATGGAAGGATTTATACTCCTTTCAGCAGTTCCAAGAAGGCTCCACACCCATTTGTACTACTCAGATGACCCTGAAGACACTGATAAACCTCCAGGTAGCCTCAGCCACTCTCTAAAAGAATGCAAATGACCAGCTGTCTGCAAGGAGTATAAATCCTTCTATTTAGCACTATCCAATCTGAGCTGAAGAAGCTTCTTGGATGAGAAGCGAAACAAAAGAAGAAGAAAAGAAAAACAAAAAAGTCCACTTGACTCGTGAAAACGCACCTTTGGGAAGTTTTTAAATCTGCAGCATCTTATCCCAGGATCATGTAGCTGGCCTCCATAGCGCTCTCATGTTGCCATGGAGAGATGTATGGAATTTAAGAAGTTGCAAGCAGGTACTGCATACTCACATTCCCATGTGGTTTGAAACATCTTTTTGCCTTTGAATCTGAAGTGCTGCAGATCCCTAATTTGTAAAAGTTGAGGTTATGTACACTAGAAAGTGTAAATATACAGACACAAGGACCCAACTGGAAAGTATGTGTCGTAATTTTAAAGCACAAATCCTATAACTTATGTATAGGTAGTCCTCAACTTAACAACCATTAATGTTGTTTGAAGTTACAATGGCACTGAAAAACATCCTTGTACTTACAACTGTTGTAACATCCCCAGGGACACGTAATCAAAATTTGGGCACTTGGGTAACCAGCATGAATTTATGAAGGTTGCAGTGTCTAGGGTCATATGATCACCATTTGTGACCTAAACAGCCAACTTCCAAAAAGCTAAATCAATGGGGAAAGTCAGTTTTCCTAACGAACTCATGATTCACTTATCAGGTCATAAAATTGGATACAACCCACTTAACAACTACCTTGCTTAGCAATAGAAATTCTGATCTCAGTTGTGATTATCAGTCAAAGGCTACCTGGATTTACTTGCATCTCACATTGGGTTTGCATTGTGATACCACAATTCACTCTATGTATTGTTATTTCTCAGCACTGCAGTTAGTAGTAGAGGTTGGCTTCCGGTTTCTGTTCACGGCACTGGCGGACATGCACAGAAAGTTCTCCTCCCCGCTGCCCAGTTTTCCTCTGTTGGGAAACCCTGAAAAGGGTCAAAAATCACCTTGGAGGGGCGACGACTGTGAGGAGGCCCTCCGTTTGATCTGGAGAAGCTCCTCTGGACCGACGAAGAAAGGATCGGCTATCAACATGGCCAACCATCAAGCCGTACCAGCCAAAAGCACTAACAAGCATGATGAAAGCAACACGGAGGAACTGGGTGAGACCCTACCTTTCCTTTTTTCCCTAACTACTTTCCTGTGGGAGTTTTTTGAAAAAGATTTTTCTCCTCCTTTGGAACAGCGGTGTCTGCCTACATGGGGATTTAAAGCTTTGAAAATAAAAGAAAAATGCAACTAAATTAAACAACTAAAAATTGGACTTGAACTTTTTGAATATTTGAGGTCTCAAAAAATTTTTATGCCTACGGGGACCTACTACCCTATTCATTTGTTAAGCTGGAAGATTTTAGATGCTACTAAGGACATCTTCTGGCGAAGCCTGGTACAGCAAGGAAATTTACTTTTACTGTGAGACCTGGCTACAATCGAGCTGTCCTTGAAATTTATTTATTTATTTATTTATTTATTTATTTATTTATTTATTTATTTATTTATTTATTTATTTATTTATTATTGGGACTTATATGCCGCCCTATCTCCTGAAGGACTCAGGGTGGCTAACAACAATAAAATACAATGTTACAAAAGTTAAAAAGAATTAAATTAACAGCCCCAATAGAATAAATTAAAATTGTAGTTAAAAATTAAAAAACATTTTAAAATCCCTGTCGTCAGTCCAGGTCAGCCTGATGGAAAAGAAGTGTTTTAAGGCCACAGCGAAAGGACCGGAGATCCAGGGCTATCTGGAGCTCAAGGGGAAGTTGGTTCCATAGGGCTGGCACTCCCACAGAGAAGGCCCTCCCCCTGGGGGTCGCCAGCCAACATTGTCTAGCCGACGGCACCCTGAGGAGGCCCTCTCTGTGTGAGCGTACTGGGCGATGGGAGATCGTTCCCGGCAGCAGACGGTCCTGCAAATATCCCAGGCCTAAGCCATGTAGGGCTTTAAAGGTAAGTACCAGCACCTTAAATCTCACCCGGAGGACAACCGGTAACCAATGCAGCTCAAGCAGGAGGGGTGTAATATGGAAGTATCGGGATGCTCCCATCACTACCCGCGTGGCCACATTCTGCACCAGCTGAAGCCTCCGGGTGGTCTTCAAGGGCAGCCCCATGTAGAGAGCATTGCAGTAATCTATACGGGAGGTAACGAGTGCATGAGTGACCGTACGTAGGGCATCTCAGTCCAGATAGGAGCGCAACTGGTGCACCAGGCGAACCTGGGCAAATGCCCCCCTGGCCACAACTCCAATATGATCTTCAAAACTGAGTCGTGAATCCAGGAGGATGCCTAAATTGCATGCCCTATCAACGGGAGGTAACACCTCTCCTCCCATAACCAAAGATGGAACCTCTTGGACTAAACAAGATGCCAGTACATAAAGCCACTCAGTCTTGGCCGGGTTGAGCCAGAGCCTGTTCTTCCCCATCCAAATCCGTACCACTTCCAGGCAATGGGACATCACGTCAAGGGCATCACTGGGTTGGTTCAGGGTGGAGATGAAAAGCTGGGTATCATCAGCATATTGATGATACCTCACCCCGAAACCATGGATGATCTCACCCAGTGGCTTCATATAGATGTTGAACAGGAGGGGTGAGAGTACCGACCCCTGAGGCACCCCACAACTAAGGGGCCTAGGGGCTGACCTCTGCCCCCCTGCCAACACCGTCTGCGAACAGCCTGAGAGGTAGGAGAACCACCGTAAAATGGTGCCTCCCACTCCCAACCCCTCAAGATGTCGCAGCAAGATACCATGGTCAATGGTATCAAAAGCCGCTGAGAGATCTAATAGGACCAGGACAGAGGAATAACCCCTATCTCGGGCCCACCAGAGATCATCCACCAGCGCGACCAAAGAAATTATCTAAAAGATAAGAATTTGAAACAGATGGCAAAGAAAACAACTCCCAGGAATAGTGGAGGTGGACATTTACTGACTTCTATTAAAAATAGTCTCCACTAAAGATCTATCTCCAAACACTTTAGAAATGGAGGAATACTATCCACAACTTAACTATAAACTCATACTTAAAACAACCCTTGCATTTATTGAGCTCACGAAATCCAGACTCAAAGACAAATGTGCCAGCCTCAACTTACAAAATGAAGTCCTGATTTCAACCAATGAATCTACAATCCAAAAAGCAATAGAAGAGGAAGAAGTTAATACTAAGACAGAGGATTCTAAAGAACCACAAGTACAATCTATTGAGAACTTCGATAGCCAAACCTTGATCTCAACTACATACCCTGCAATTCAAAAAACAACACAAACTGAAGAAAACAACAGCAAGATGGAGGGTTCTAATAACTTACAATTACAACATATTGAAAACCTAGACAACTACAACTACAACACTGGACATGACCTCTCACTCAAGCCAGATGAAACCAGAATAAGAAGATAACCAGACTGAAGAAGACCAGACTCAACTGATAGCAAACATACTGATTCAAATACGGAGACTTGAACTACTAGAGCAACAATTTAATAACTACAAAAAGGCCAGTTCCTTTGAAAAATTGACAACTGGATCGTCTCCCTTGATTCAAATAATATGTGTAGTAATGAAGGGAGATACAGTTGAGGATTTAAAGGTACTGCTATGGAAGCCTGTTTGGCACAAAAAGAAAGCCAGAGCTAGACTTTAAAAATGGTTTTGTTTTTTCTTTCTTTTATCTATAATGGAAGAGCCTAAAATTTTACTTAATGGGTAAGGGGAGACTTTAAAAGATATTATTTGATTTAATATTTAGGATTTAGACTTATAAGTGAAATTAAAATTATCTATTAGAATATAGTTTTGAATTATAATATGGAAGTTGGATTGAGATAATAAAGGATATTTTATTAGTAAGTGATGAGGTACTAGGATAATAAATAGAATATATTTGTGAAATATATTTGTGAAATAAAATAAGAATGTATCTTGTGAATCTTAGATATGATAATTATTATGTAATGAAACAGGGGAAATTTGGGCTACCCAAAATTTAAATACTATGGATCTAAAAGGCTAAATTGGAGCACTGTAATTGAAAATGGGTAAAATCTTAAAAACAGGACATGATAACTATAACTAAAAATATATTGATAAATACCTTAACTGATTGTGTTATAACTAGCAATGTATTAATTTGATTGTGATATAGAAACTATGGGAAACAGAGAGGGAATTTTTAGATGATTTAACCTGAGATAAGCTTGTAAGCCGCCCTGAGTCTTCGGAGAAGGGCGGGATATAAATGGAATTTTAAAAAAATGATTTTGTTACTGGACTATTGTTTACCCACTCACCACATTGCTTTCTAAAACCTTTGATATTTTGATGTAAAATTGGAAAATTAATAAAATTTGTTTTAAAATAAAATAAAAAGTAGTAGAGGTCTATAGGCATGATAATAGCAAAGAACCTGTGACAGATAAAGGATCAATTATTCCTGACTAGCTGTGTTTACATCATTGCTTAATTGTGAGCCACCAAGCCACTGTTGATCGTCACTGAACTGGAACAAACCCATAGTCAAAAACTGCCAACTTTGGTTGGGGTGAATTATTCTGCCAAGGCATGGTGTGTTCTAGGTATCTCCTCTAATGTTCATCACGAGACAAGTTAGTATAAGGCTGAGAAAGACCTTTTGGTCCAAGACTACCCTGTGGCTGAAGGTAGGCTTGAACCCAGGTCTCCTAGATCTTACTCCAACTTCTTAACTACGGTACTACTTCATACCAACCCTCTTTTCAGCAAAAGTTCTTGACTGCCCCCTTCTGGCTTTCTTCTCTATTAGAAGCCCTTTATCGAAATAGAGAAGCTAGGAGTACCGGCAACTTTCCTCTGTAACACACTTACAGGAAAAAATGATGACACTGCCAGGTAGTGAGGTTGGAAGGACAGTTCCTTGAAGGAACTGGGGTGAGGTAGAAACTAAGAGGCAAATCCTCAGGACTGCATGAAGAAGAAGAGACGTTCCTCTATCAGAGACCTAACTTATATCTTAAAGTCTTATATTCATAAGAAAATATGGATCCCAGTGACCAGTTAGTGAAAAAAGACCTGCTACTTACTATACACCCTTGAACTTTCCTTAACTACGTACATGTATATTAAATACGCATCCGCTGCCCTTGTATTTTTAATTGTACAATCACTATGCATAGAGGAAAGAGAAACACAACTCTTCCTCCCTCAGACCAATAAGCTTTCTCCTGCTGCTGGGTACTGTGGCTTTCCTTTGCACTTTACCACTAGAGGTAGGCACCCCATATCCTGTGTGTAGTTTCTAGGGCCTTTCTATGCCTCTCTGGAGACACTTATTGAATGTACAGATAAAAAAGCTAAAGCATGATACTAAACCTTGGTGAGACAGTTTCCCACCTGTGTTCAGAAGAACATTAAGAAGAATATATTATTTTATCCCCCAACAGCATTAATGTATCTACATATGTAAAATTCTGCCTTTTTGACCAAGAAAAAGGAGGTTCGAAAATTCCATCTGTGCCTCTTCCAATTGTGTCATTGAGTCAGCTACTATGAAAAGAAGAATCCAAAAGAAAAAAGTTGTTCCTGGTCAAAAGAAGGCGACCCTAGCTTTAATATAAATAAAAATCACAAGAGCAGCTGCACACTTCTTAATTTAACGTGTGTGGTTTTTGTAACCAGAGTACGACTGGATAACAGTACTGCTGGGGAGGAGCAATTTGGACCATTAAAATGGTATGGCAGTAATTTTATTTGAAACACACTCTTTAAAGGCCGAAGACCATTTAAATTGGAGCCTTTTGCAGCTGAATTTTCAGTACAGGAAACAAAAAGCTTACATTTAATTAAAATTATAACGCTGTCTATCCTGAATGCCTTAACAAAGAAGACACCTGTATCTGGCAGCAGAGACATAAGAAGAGGTTGAATGTGGATGGTTGTTTTGATGACAATGGCAAAGGTGTCATTTCACACAATGTGGGAGATGACAATGGTAACCTGATGACACCACCTTGGTAGCTGGAAAGGCAAAAGATCTGAAATCCTAGTAATGAAAATCAAGCAACACAATGGAAAAAATGAAACTCATATCTAAAGAGGGAAAAACTAATGACAACAGTGTTCGAGAATGAAGATATTGCAGTGGCATTGAGTTTCTGCCTTTTAAGATTGACTAGGGCAGGGGTCGGCAACCTCGGCTCTTTTATGACTCGTGGACTTCAACTCCCAGAATTCCTGAGCCAGCTACGCTGGCTCAGGAATTCTGGGAGTTGAAGTCCACGAGTCATAAAAGAGCCGAGGTTGCCAACCCCTGGACTAGGGGTATGAAAGAAACTAGCAGTTATGATATACACTGCAGCGTAGCCCCCGAAAGAGTAGCAATGAGGCCCTTAGAAAAGCATATTCAAAGGCATGATGTAACCTACAAATATTAGAATCACAGCAGACGTTTGTTTCTCTGGAGGAAAAAAAATTGGATTTTGAAGAAGCTGCATGGAAAGAAGATTGCTGAAGTGCTGGCAAAGAGTCCTGAAGATATCACGGAAAGCCAAGAAAACAAACAAATGTATCATTAAAAAAATTCAGACTTCTCACTCAAGACATAAATGACAAAACTCTGATTAATACTTTGGGCAAATGATTCAAAATACTTTCTTTCTGGACAAGATTATAAAACTGGGAAAGGTGGAAAGGAAGAAAAATGGACAATTAGCAGCAAATGTGGCTAGACTCAATTACAGAGGGGAAGGGTGTCATATTTGGATGCCTGAAAGACCAGGCTGGAGACAGATCATCTTGGAGAGTTTGGTCCCTAAGAATGGCCACTGACTTGATGGTACAAAATCAAGTCCTGAATGACTTGGCAGGGGTTACACATTCAAAATATCAACTCTGGCAATGAAACTCTATTTCTTGACCAAGTGAAAGTTATTCAGTTAATTATTTTGAGTTATGAAATATTATTAAACATTGTCCATATTGTTATGTGTCCTTTAAGTCAGGGACAGGAAGGCAGATTTAATTTAAATCAGAGCTCAGAGTTTTAAAATACCAAATCCTCAGCATTTCCTGTATTCCTGCAAAATCACATAGCAAATATCCAAATTAGCTGCAGAATTTCTTTGAACTGTGCAAAATCTAATTATGTGAGGCAGGGGATTCAGAAGCAATAGGTTCCAAGATAAAATTACGTAAGCATTTGCTGAAAACTATTTTTGCCGTGGTATTCTCATTTGCTCACTTTTATTTACTTGAAAATCACCAACTGCTTGTTTGATAGAGAAGCAGTTTGGGTTTTTTTTTTTTGGCTCAATCTACTGTTGCTCAAATGATCTCTGGAACAAACACCATTCTTCAAATATTTATTATTATTTTGCCGCAAATTAAATTGTTTTAATTTCTGCCTTAATCTTCTTTCAGCAGCAGGAATAATTTATTAAAAATTATACACTTGTGGCTTTGGAAACTATGCAAATATTTGGAAAAAGAAAAACACATTTCAGCTTTCAAAACTTTAAACTTTCTTATGTTTGAAGGACAAATTTGAAAACAACTTTGGGGTAGGCATGTCTGGAAAGCGAACAAAAGTTCTACTTAGCAATGCAAACATATTACCGTAAGTTAAAGAGGACAAACCTGAAACCATATAATGTCCAGAAAACACATGGCTGCAGCTCTAGTAGGAGATCCATATACTGCAAACCAGCTGTCATTCAGAAGGCCCTTAAAATCCTGACTCTTGCCATAGGCTGGGATGATGTGCAAACCTATGTACTAAAAGTTATGCATTTTAACTCTATCTTTTCCCCTGGTATTGTTGTGGGTCCTGTTGTGACATTTATATTTATTATCACTATCTGTTGTCTTCAACCTTCTGTAAGTCATTGGGTGGGCAGGAGACCCTAGGAATGGAATGAAATGAAGAGCACTTTCTTGCAAAGTCCTTAGTGCAGTACAGTTTTCAGACAAAAGAGAGAGAAAGAACAATTTCAAAACAGTTACAGCATATAATTCACGCCATTTCCCCAAAATGAGAACATGTTTTAATGCTGCCAAGATAAGTATGACTAATAGATAGCATTTTTCTCTTATCCTTATTTACAAATCATTGTTTTACATAAGTAACAGAATAACTAAATAACAGAATTGAAAGAGACCTTGGAGGTCTTCTAGTCCAACCCCCTGCTCAGGCAGGAAACCCTATACCATTTCAGACAAATGATTGTCCAGTCTCTTTTTAAAAACCTCCAGTGTTGGAACATCTACAACTTCTGGAGGCAAGTCGTTCCACTGACTAATTGTTTTAACTTTCTCCTTAGTTCTAGGTTGCTTCTTTCCTTGATTAGTTTCCATCCATTGCCTTCTGTGCTTTGAAGAACAGGTTGACCTCCTCTTCTGCACTTCTTGGATGGAGGGTAGTTATGATCATAAATTTCTACAGCATGTATATTCAAATTATGTCATGGTCATCAAGGGGTCGTCTTCTCCAGTTAAAAATCATGGCTGTTGAGACTGTGTCCATCTTATGTTACAAATATTGTACTGAAAATGTTGGATGCATCAATCCCATCCACCATATTGTTTCTTTAATGATGCGGGATAAAGGGGGATCATCTGGTGTCTCTCCTGAAGCTAAAACTCAAATACTTTGGCCACCTAATGAGAAGGAAGGACTCACTGGAGAAGAGCCTAATGCTGGGAAGGATTGAGGGCAAGAGAAGAAGGGGACGACAGAGAATGAGGTGGATGGATGGAGTCATTGAAGCAGTAGGCGTGAGCTTAAAGGGACTCCAGAAGATGGTAGAGGACAGGAAGGCCTGGAGGAACGTTGTCCATAGGGTCGCGATGGGTCGAACACGACTTCGCAACTAACAACAACAACAACAACAACAACAACATCTGGTGTCTCACTTTTCACCACTATTCTGCTACTGTTATGTACACCAAAGGATTAAAGCTGGAATAACCAAAGGCCCCTCTCTTTGGGACTGTCCAGCCTAGTCGCTCGCAGTTTTGTTTCCAGTGTTTCTGAAAAGTTCTGTTCTTTTCATAGATGCAGATAAATATATAGGCAATGTATATTCCGGTCTGTTGTTAACATCAATTTCTCTGTCCCTCCCTGTTTTTCCCCTGCCTTTTTTATTTTATTTTTGCCAGTGCAATGTTTTCGGTGTTTGTTGATGTCTAACCCAATGATGGCTGAGCGCCAAAGAATTGAGGCCCTTGAACTATGGTGCTGGAGAAGACTCCTGCGAGTCCCTTGGACTGCAAGGCAATCAAACCGGTCAGTCCTAGAGGAGATCAACCCTGACTGCTCTTTAGAAGGCCAGATCCTGAAGCTGAAACTCAAATACTTTGGCCACCTAATGAGAAGGAAGGACTCACTGGAGAAGAGCCTAATGCTGGGAAAGATCGAGGGCAATAGAAGAAGGGGACGACAGAGAATGAGGTGGCTGGATGGAGTCACTGAAGCAGTAGGCGTGAGCTTAAAGGGACTCCAGAAGATGGTAGAGGACAGGAAGGCCTGGAGGAACGTTGTCCATAGGGTCGCGATGGGTCGGACACGACTTCGCAGCTAACAACAACAACAACCCAATGATGTTTTATTTATTTATTTATTTTTGGTTGATTGAGTTGGTGCTTGTTGCTATCTAGATAGAGGGCTTTTGTAGGAGTGTGCTAGGTGAGAATTAACAGAAATTTACTCAGAGTAATTTTCCAAACATAGAATCCCTCCGACTCCTCCTGGCGGGGGGGGAGGGGGGGAAATCCTCCATAAATTAGAGCAGAGATCCTCTATAGCATCTCCTATCTGAAAGAGAGCTCCAATATTATCTTTCTCTGTCCACAGGCTTCTTCAGGCTTCATTACGTGTAGGCAATCCAACACCAACACTGTGCACAGAGGAGTTCCTTCTTCAGTTGACCATGCATACGGTGCTGATTTTGGTGGGAGGGAGCTTTGTATGAACATGTGGAAGCTATGAAGTGAACAGGAACCCTGAACTCTTGAGGTTTCATGTTTCATATCATGTGGGAGCTTCTGTATATACTTGGATATACATGTGGATATATATGTGGATGCTTTAAGGAGGGGGATGTAATGATAGAAATACTGAGTGGAACTACATTGCATTGCCTAAGCCACATACTAAACGTATATCCTTTGCTTTCTCTTTCCCTCTGTCTCTCTATCCGATACAGAAGTAGTCCCCCTTAATCTGTCTCACTACTCAAGGTTCCTCTGCATGGTTTGGATTATAGCTTTCAACATAATATACTGATATTCATTATGGATGGAATGCATGGGAGCTGTGATCAAAAACATATGGAAGGGACTAGATTGCTGGGCTCTGGGCTATAGTAATGTCTACTCTACTAACAGGTTCATTAATCCACTTGGCGATGGTCTGTAAAGCTGCCATAATGTTATGCATCCCCTATATTTTGAGAACATTGCAGGTGAGCTAATACTGACTTATTGGGTAAGTCCTCCAATTTTAGGGCCAAGCCGTTCCTTTTGGTAAAGAAAGGTGACAATTTTTCATAACCCTACAGTGGCCCTACAGGAATCAGGCAGGTATATTTATAGTTTTTTAAAAAATATGCTTGTAAAATAGCCAGCAGGCAGCAAACACCTAAAAGTTTCAACACTTCCTAAGAACGAGCGACCAGGAGTTTGAAATTAGACTATTAAGTTTCCTAAAAAATTTATACAATGTTCCAAGTAAATAATAGAGAATAACCATAGCTTTAGTGAGCTGTACGACCAATAGTTAAATAATGGACATTTGATAACATGGGAGTATTATTGAAATACAACGCACATTCCAGATGTCAGAAATCTGGAGGAAATGGGCAACAAAGTGATCAATAAAGCTTGAGCCCAACCAAACATTTACTCATTTTTCCAAGGCTGTGTTATTTATTTATTTATTTATTTATTTATTTATTTAAAAAGGACTTGGGGTTCTTATAGCCACAGAAATACACAACTAAAATGAACGTCTGCTAAATCTGGCAAATCCAAAGAAAACGTATATGGATAAATAATATGCAGATGCTTAACCAGTTGTCTCTGGATTCGTAAGAACCACAATCTTTTAAAAAACGACTGAACTGAAAATAGAATTCAAGACGCAAAATGTGTTTTAAGAGGAAATTTAAAAGGGCAAAAGATTTAACAATTAACTACCTTTAACTTAGACATCCCTTTTTGGGATGGGGGAACAACTTATACTTTGGTTTATTGGTGTTTTAACATTGCTCAGGACCGCTTGATTCAGGACGCTAGCTGGTATCCCTGGAAGCTGGAAATCATTAGATGTCTGAATTGTCTCTCTTTTTAAAAAAGAAAAAAAAAAGAAACAAACCCTGACTGTATATTTTCCCTGGTATTTCCATATGCTTATAAAAACCTTTGACTTGAGCATTTATTACAAGTAATCTCGCTTTGACAGACACTTCAAAATATCAAAAGGAGGCAAATTAAATTAATTGCAGCAGCCAAAATCAACTAAGAACCAGGAAAATGATTGCTCTAACAATGCATATGGAACTAGATAGGTAAGTCTGGTCAGCTGACAGATCAGAAACACTCAGGAAAGGCAGGGCAGTTACTACGAAGCAATGCAGCTTCTTCGCTGAAGCAACGTACAGAATATGCAAAAAGATAGCAATAGCACTTAGACTTATATACCGCTTCACAGTGTTTTATAGCCCTCTCTAAGCGGTTCTACAGAGTCAGCATATTGTCCCACAACAATCTGGGTCCTCATTTTACAGACCTCGGAAAGATGGAAGGCTGAGTCAACCTTCAGCTGGTCAGGATAAAGCCATTCTTAGTTAAATAAAAAGATGTTGGTAAATATAACCTCAGCTTGACTGTATTTTTGTTGTCGTCACTGAGTTCACAATAAGAAGGAGAAAATCAGGGGGAATCCTTGGTTGTTTTCTTGCAGATATTTCATTAGCACTTATGATGTTACTTAGTGTGGGTAATGAAATGTCTGCAAGAAAAACCGACCAAGCTGAGAGAGCACCAAGGTCCCCTCATTTCAATGCTGAGCTAAAAAAGTTCTCCTCTATAAGTAGTATAAAATCAGTATAGCTTTTGATTCATCTGTGGGCATCCAATCGCTATTTCTTGTTTATACAAATATGGCTACACAAATGGTATTGCTTCCTATTTCTGTGCTTGCCATTTATAGCACTAATGAGAAATTTCCTGAGAAATTAATCAGTGGAATGGCTTACCTCTGGAAGTTGTAGGTGCTCCGTCACTGGAGATTTTCAAGAAGAGATTGGACAGTCATTTGTCCGGAATGGTATAAGGGGTTGGACTATAAGACCTCCAAGGTCCCTTCCAACTCTATTATTCTATGTTCTATGTTTTATTGTGTTATTCAGGCATCTCTATCTTGATTAGTGATATGCTGCCTCAGGGATAGCCGCTATAAATTTGCCAGTGTGGAAACGGTCAACCGTTAGCTTATATTTAAACAAATTTATTTTTGTCTATTTTATTGTTTATTTCATAACCTTTAAAGTTATTTAAGAAACAATTGTATCAGTACAAAATTGCTTAAGAAAGACTCAAATACGTGGAAGTACAGTCATACAATAACTGAATTGAACTGGGCACCTTTGACTTGGTCACACAAATGCAATGGAAGGAGTTTTCTCAATTAAATCCTGATAAAACTTGCTTTGGTTAAAGAATGAAATGGCTGTCTATCTCATGTTCATGTAAACCTCCATACTGAAGCTTGGATGAGTAAAGAACTCTTTATGTGGACCCATTAAGGAAAGCCACAAGAGCAATAAACTTCATTGCTTAGTGATGGGTTACCTTTCCAAGGCTGAACTCACATCCCCAGCATCTGAGAGGCTACTATTAATCTGTCCACGTGCAACAGCTCTTATCACCAAAAGAACCATAAATTTCTACAAAACTGAAGCTCAGAGACACTGTCAAAACCTCTCAATATGGTAAACATGATTCATTCTGTTTGACAGTTCTATAAGTCCCAACCATAAATTTTACACTGATTTTTATTTGATCCTCTTCCTTGTCCAATAATAAATCCATGCCAATTCACACACTTAAAACTGAAGATTATTTACTTCCTCCCAGATCAAGAGACATAAAATTCCACATCTATTACATATTTACCACAGATGTTTCTCCAAAAAAGACAAACCAGGTGCTAAACATATTTTATTCTGCTGGGTAATTTTTGAAATTATTGCAATCAATGAACTAACAATAATGGTGACCAATGATTAAGCCAAGTTATTATTATCTATTACATTTAATCATTGACAGCAAGTCAATTTGACCTAATTAGAGAAATCATCCTTAAGTAACATGGAGCAGATGGCAGACATTTGTTCACTCCTCTGCTTGTAATGCCAAGTAACAAAGTCAAAGATAAATTTGGTGAGATCAAGTAGAAATGACTAATCAAAAGACTCTTTAATGGATTATATAATTTTAAACACACCCTCTAAATCTTATAATGTTGTTTATTTCCAGCAGAAGAAAACTCCAGCAAGAATCTGAAGCATGTATTAGTTGTAGCTTAACAAATGTTCGTTGTAAGAAAATTAAATGATTGAGATATACATGAATCATTTTGTTATTTTTATAATACAATTCTATACCAGTTCCAGGGACCACTATATGCACTAAAATGTCTCTCTGAGAAAGGGCTGTAACCTGAAGGCAAAATCTGGAATTGCTTTCCACTTCTTGCCTCTGAAAATATTTCTGCAGCTTCTCCCTCAGTGAATGCAGCTCTTATGCTGGAGAAGGAAAAATGGGGGCAGGTGGTCGTTAAGAGTCAACACTGACTTGATGGCATACAATCAATCAGTCAATCAAACAATGGCAAATTGAGGGAGCATTGGCTCTTGTAGGAGTCAAACATCTCTAACACGCTTAGCCAATTATTCACTTTGTCCCCTACTAAATCAAGCCATTTTAAAACTTATTAAAATAGGTAAATGAGCGTTTGGAATGCTGCAAACAAAGCAACAATGGAATCCTTGGCTTGAAGGAGTTCTACAAGACACTAAGAGCAAACCAAAGCAAACAAAAAACAAAAAAATTGAAATGTAGCCAGTTTTCTGTCATAAGTGCTTTGTCCCTTGATCAGGAGTTGGGGATTTTTTTTTTTTACATGGCATGGGTCCGGAATACCTCGGAGACCACCTGCTGCCGGCGTCAACTCTCCTCCGCCCTGTGCGTTCCCACAGAGAGGGCCTCCTCAGGGTGCCCCCAGTCAGAGAATGCTGGCTGGTGGCCCCCAGGGGGAGGGCCTTCTCTGTGGGCACCCCGGCTTTATGGAATCAACTGCCGGTCGAGCTCCGGATGGCACCGGATCTCCGCTCCTTCTGGCGCGGGTTAAAGACCCATCTATTCGAACAAGCTGGCCTGGCCTGATGGGTGTATTCTAGGGTTTTTAAATGTTTTTTTATACCTTGATTGTTTTAATTCGGGCAATAATTTAATCCTTTTTTTAACTTTTGTATTTTCTATTTATATGCCCTGTTCACCGCCCTGAGTCCTTCGGGAGAAGGGCGGTATAAAAATTTAATAAACTTAAACTTAAACTTTTAAGTAATAGGTTCCATTGATGGTTAGAAAAACCCTATCATAGACCATCTTAGAAAATGCATTGCATTGCAAAAGTATGAAGCCTGGGAGGGGGGAGGGAAAGGGGAGGAGAGTTACAGGTGTAAGGAGCAAGGAGGTGTAAGGAGAAAGCGTCCACCATTAATAACATGGTTATGTATTAAAGATGAACATTTTTCATGAGTCAGTTTGGTGTAGGGCTTGTTTGTGGTGGGTAAAAATATTTATTAATAAACAATCTAGAGATTTTGAGTTTCATTTTAGGAGGACAGGGCAACATACTCTCAAAGTTTCTTTCTAATATGCAGTAATCTCAAAGTGGGCATATGACAGATTTCTATACTGCTTAATAACAGCGATAGTTTTATTTTCAGTTCTTGCTCTAATGATTCCCAATGTAGAATTTGTGGTTTTTTAAAGAAAGGTTAAAGGTAAAGGTAAAGGTTGCCCCGCACATGCGTGCTAGTCGTTTCCGACTCTCGGGGCCGGTGCTCATCTCCATTTCAAAGCCAAAGAGCCAGCGTTTGTCCGAGGACGTCTCCGTGGTCATGTGGCCGGCATGACTAGACGCCAAAGGCGCACGAAACGCTGTTACCTTCCCACCATAATGGTCCCCATTCTTCTACTTGCGTTTTTACGTGCTTTCGAACTGCTAGGTTGGCAGAAGCTGGGACGAGTAACAGGCGCTCACTCTGCTACACGGCACTCGGGATTCGACCCGCCAAACTGCCGACCATCTGATTGATGAGCTCACTGTCCTAACCCACAGAGCCACCGCGTCCCTCTTAAAGAGAGGTTACAAATGGCTATATTTTGGATTAGGAAATAAGGCATTATAATTACATACAGGAAATATTTTATATTTGTTGGGGTTTTTTTGTTTTTTGTTTTAAATAGGCTGCTAGAAACCAGCAGCCAAAACTTCTAATATAATTTTTTTTGAACAAGCAATCAACTGAACTCAACAAGCTTTTTATACCAATCTCCACTTCTGCCTACTTCAAGAATAAGGTTAAAGCTTTCTTGAGAAGTCACTGCTGTTGTTTTTTCTTGTTTTAATCCTATTTGTTCCGTTAATCACAGCTTTATGAGAAAGTCCCAAACAACCTTCTGCTTTCCTCTGCTCTAATCAATATTCATGGACTTGGTTACCCTATTTCAGGGGTCTTCGAACTTGGCCCTTTTATGACTTGTGGACTTCAATTCCCAGAATTCCTCAGCCAGCGTGTCTGGCTGAGGAATTCTGGGAGTTGAAGTCCACAAGTCATAAAAGGGCCAAGATTGAAGACCCCTGCCCTATTTTATGCAGAAGTCTTGTCAGAATGCTCTTTCTTTGGATGATCTGCAGGTCCAAGAGAATGTTTGGCCAGCCTCTCGGTCCACTGCTGTCTGCCTTCCCAAGATACAAAGTTCTGAATTGGCTCAAAATGCTGACGCTTAATCTCCAACGCCAATATTGTTGGAAATAGGTTGCAAAGGACAGGAAGAGAAGAGAAATGGGCAATATGCAGGAGGCAATATGCGTGTCTGGCTGAGGAATTCTGGGAGTTGAAGTCCACAAGTCATAAAAGGGCCAAGATTGAAGACCCCTGCCCTATTTTATGCAGAAGTCTTGTCAGAATGCTCTTTCTTTGGATGATCTGCAGGTCCAAGAGAATGTTTGGCCAGCCTCTCGGTCCACTGCTGTCTGCCTTCCCAAGATACAAAGTTCTGAATTGGCTCAAAATGCTGACGCTTAATCTCCAACGCCAATATTGTTGGAAATAGGTTGCAAAGGACAGGAAGAGAAGAGAAATGGGCAATATGCAGGAGGAGACAGGAGCAAGCTACTTTGGTAGTCTTCCCGGAAAGGAGCTAGCAACCTTTCCATTATGCTATGTTGCTATTTTGTGATAAGAAATGGTAAAGAAATAGGGTCTGAACCTGAATTTTCCTTCCGAAACCTCTTTTTAATTTTTCCCCAAAACAATGTGTATTTAACACCCTCTCTTAACCCCAAACTATTAACAGAGTAGTTAATAGAATATCCCTCATAAAATAATATATATATATATCCCTCATAAAATAAAATGCACGGCTATATTTCAATTTGATTCTGTTTTGTAATCCGAATTTTCCACCTATGTGCCATAGCTTGTAGAATTAATCGTGCCACCAGGAAATTTTAGATACGAAAAAGGCACTCAAGGAACCAGTGTGGCTAAGATGAAGATAAAGCAATTTAAATAAATTATTATCTGCAATTGGCAATCATATTTCAAAAACTTTTTTCCCCCTGGAAGGATTAGGAGACAGGAAGCAACTTTAGATCTTTGGGATAACCGTGTATATTCTTCCAATACATGTTATTTCAAAAGATCTGGCTCATTTCTTTCACTAGACAAGAAGATGATTAAAGGGCTGATTACCAGCTGACAAACTGGCATCTGAATTCCTTCAGTGTGATCCCAATTATCCTGTTCGTAACAGCTCTTCTATTCTTAGACTCCTTATTACTCTCTGAGATGTAATGAAATGTCTAGAAGCAAACAACCAAGCTCAGAGTTCAGTTCAACCCTGTGCTACAGATATTTTCTTCTATTGTCAATAATTGTGTAATTTTTTCCTTTGGTAAAAGGTTGTCATGCTACGGTATTTCCAAACAGAAGTCTGAATGTCTTCTGAATAGTGCAGTGAATATAACTGACTAAGCAGTATAAGCTGAAAGACAGGAACTGACCTAAAACCACCTGTGGTGTGTAGGAAGTAGACTTGCTCATCACCTACACAGTCTGGAAGACAACCATCTTGTGTGGGCAGGAAGTCATTTTTCCTTTGAAAAACTGTTAACTGGTTGATGACTTCAGCGCCAGTGGAAACTTTTGGAAATGCAAGTGCATGTCCTAACTTAGGAAACCCCATGATCACTTACGCAACAGTAATGTGGTTCAACCCATGGGCAACTTTGCTTATTTTCCCATTGATTGCTCTTTCCACAGTTGAAAAGGGGGTTGAAATTATTTTTTTTTTGTTATACTCATTTTTGTGAGTTTAGAATAAGACCTAAGTCAACCCTTAAACAAATTTTAGAATAGGTCATGTAGGATAGTAGGCGTTCAGTAGTCCAATCTTATCCAGGATCTGCTGAAATGCACAATTAGGTGTCATCATCTTGAGAACATTAGTTTAAGAGAAGATTGTAGTGCACAATTTTAAAATTTCTATGTCAGATTGCTGTGGAAGCAAGCACTACAATTGCACACATTTTGATGAATGACACCTTTCTAATTTTTGGAGATACTTCTACAAAGTTGGCACCACATTCACAGGAAAACATGAAAGCTGGCAAGTCACTGCTCAGAGAGAAAACCACATTGCTCTTATGGTCAGTTCTGACATACGCCCAAATAATCTTGAAATGAATGTCAATAATCATGAAATCATCTGAAACTGAAGTAAGAACAGTGGAAAAGTCAAACGAAATGCTAACAGAAATGTTCAAAAGGATGAAATCACAAACCATCTATGAAAGCACGAATCAAAACATATTTATTCTAACCCATCTGCAAAAGATAAACAGAACCGAGGTTCACAAAAGCATTACAATATCTAATATAATAATGTTATGACATTCCAAAGTATTGGATGTTCATTTCTGTTTGTGAACAAGATAATTTATTTTTCATGATCTGAGTTCTGATATTTGGAAGGATGGATGATGTGGTGACAGTGAATCAAGATGTGTAAGTAAACCCACGGCCTTTTGGGGGTGGAGGTGGGAGGGAAAGCAAGGCATCAGAAATATGGCTTTTATTTGTTAATTGATAACATGCTCTTTTATTATATTCCAGGATTATAATTAGGCCTCAAGAAGTTTAATGGAACAGATGGAAGGAAACTCGCCACTTAACAGTGGACAATCTATCTCCAACAGTTTTTTGGTGGACCTCTATAGAATTTTGTTCAACTCTATTGACTTATTTTTTCTTGCAGTCCAAGATGCCATCAACTTCATCGGTGGTCATACAATTAAACTGTTCTCTTCCTCCACCCATCAGAGCATCTTCTGATGGAGCAAGAGGTGGAGGTATCTGTGAGGGTATTAACTTCTGGATATAGAGTAATCTGGTTGCAATAGTGTTCACAAGATTTTGTGCTTCATCAGAAGGTCAAAAGTGGCATCATGGGACAAACACTTCAGCTTTCAGTTGTGTAATGTTGCAATTTTTGTACAAAAAAGGAGGACTTGTGTCACAAGGCCTCAATGATATGCTTTGCTTTCTACCCATTCCTTGCTCCACTGTACTTGATTACTGTCTGGCTGTAATAAAGTGATTATTAGGATTGATTTGATCAATCTGGCTGGCTAGGCTGATATTCTCCTTCCTTCTTATGGCTAAATATATTTCCCTTCTCAAACAACACAATCAGATGAAGTGAGCAACCATCCCTGACAAAACGTGTGGTATAATCTTTTGTTATATTTCTCCTGAATTGCTCAAAGTTTTCCACCTGGTGGGATGACTTCAGTTGGAAGTGGATAACATACTTAGAAATCAATTAAATTCACTAGTTAATAAATGTGCAAGTTTCAGCAGTATGCATTAAAGCAGGGATCTTCAAACTTGGCCCTTTTATGACTTGTGGACTTCAACTACCAGAATTCCTTAGCCAGCGTGCCTGGCTGAGGAATTCTGGGAGTTGAAGTCCACAAGTCATAAAAGGGCCAAGTTTGAAGACCCCTGCATTAAAGCATACTGAAATCCTGTGATTTAAAATAGCTAGAGATTCATTCAAAACTTACACCTCTAGCAAATGTATCAACATAACAAGCAAAGTTTCCCATCTGTAAATGTGACGATCTTGCACTGGTGCAACAAAGAGAGAAAATTTTCTTCACCCACTTGGTCCATCTCTGCCAAGGCTCTGTGGTCTGATGCTTGGCCAGTGGTAGGAATCCTGACTTCAAGTTTCCATTTTTTGTTGTGCCAGGTGATGAATCTGTTTTGCCAATAGATGCCTTCAAAGGATTTTGCAGTGGGTGGAAACCGAGAGGAAAGTCTCACACAGGCCTGCATGCCATATGTTGGCGATGGTAATGGGCCTCTGGTGTAATGATTTGGGGGAAAGACCCTGGGAGACTGGGCAAAGAGACAGTGCCAAGGCAACCGTCAAACAAGAGACAGCATGGCCTGCAGCTGGAGAGTGGAAGGGGCAAGACATTCAGAAGAGACCCTCCTTAGTTTCTCAGGAGGGGGGGAGAGGGGGAAGAAGGATTGTACTTTCAGATGTAGCTTTACAATACAGTAGAATTAGCTCATCTGGTTATGATTCGTGTCTGGTTCACCCCAAAAGGCCGTCATCAATCAGCCATTGAGAGGGGTAGCAAGGGGGAAGGCAGGCTGTTGGTTCTTTCCCACACATCATTGCATCTGCTGGGAAGAGGATTATGTAGTAGATTCTCCAAGTTTAAACAGAAGCTTCCTTGGAAGAAGGCTTGGCAATTTAAAAAGAACATCTTCTCCAGCAATCATTGCTGCAGAGTGTTATGGGCCGTTAAGTTTTTATGAGCCCAATCCAGTGACCCTGGATGTCAATCAAAAGCCCCATCTCACAAGGATTGCTTCTATACTGGCTCCGATCCAGTAACTGGTCAGAAAACCAGCAGTGTTTCTGATTTATGTGTAGATCTATAAGGTACATTTTAATTTACAGACCTAGAAGCCATGCAGATTGTCTGGTCACAGGCAATTATGCACATACATCTGCTCACCTGTATATACACCACTTCAGGCTCATGCCTCCCTCTCCTCTCTCACACACACTTTTCCTTAAGTCTCTCTAACTTTCCATTCCATCCCTTTCCTCACTACATGGTTGTTTGATTTCTGCTGGCATTTGCATTAGGCAAGTAACAATGGAAACCATTCTGGGTTAGATCAGCATCCAAGCCCCAATAATAAATATTTTCAAATATGATCTCTGCCAATCAGCTGATTGGACAGGGAAATTGGAATCGCACTTCTACGATTTAGGTTGTGTGTAACAAAAAATAAAACTAAACTGCATAAGAGGACTTTAAATGCAAACATAAAAAGCTGTTAAAATTAGACAAGAAGAAAACTGAAATATATAGTATGTTATAAATAAAATTAAAAACCAGAAAGCAATGTACACATACATCAACAGTGGTACACACAACAGATTTGCTAGGAATATGGTTTAATTACATGCCAAGGTAAATAGATGAGTCTTTAGAGCAGAAATGTAAAATTTGAAAACAAAACAAAATTGCCTTTGGAACATAGAAATAAATGTTGTAATGTTGCCATAGAGAACCACTAGTTGGCATGAAGGAGTGATCGTTACAGTGGCATAGCAT
>NC_139512.1:211722499-211787499 GCF_947247035.1 Vipera ursinii | reverse complement strand
TTGAAAAGCCCTGTTCTAGAGAACATCATTTCAGCCAGGATTGCCCTGTAGCCTATGGGAGTTACTACTGGATTTTTATTTGTTCCCTATGATCTTTTTCTTCCTTTTGGCTTCAGATAATTAGAAATGAGTTATTCCTGCAGCATTTCTAGAAAGCAGTAACATGTAACATTTTACTTAGTTCTTTAGTTCTCAGCTTTACAAAAAGAGAAATAAAAATCTCATGGGCTACTAGGAAAATGCAAATAGCATGTGAATAGACTATTGCCTAAGATGTTGCTGAATTAAAGCTGGAAAAAAAAGAATCCAGCTGTGTTCAGTTGTTCAGTCTTGCGAAGATATGAATATCATTGCAATGTGGACTATTAGAATTTTGAATCAAGGCAAATTAGAATTAGAATAACATAGTTGGAAGGGACCTTGGAGGTCTTCTAGTCCAACCCCCTGCTTAGGCAGGAAACCCTATACCATTTCAGACAAATGGTGGTCTAATCTCTTCTTAAAAACTTCCAGTGCTGGAGCTTTTACAACTTCTGGAGGCAGGTTGTTCCACTGATTAATTGTTCTAACTGTCAGGCAATTTCTCCTTAGTTCTAGGTTGCTTCTTTCTTTGATTAGTTTCCATCTGTTGCTTCTTGTCCTGCCTTCGGGTGCTCCAGAGAATAGCTTGACTCCCTCTTCTTTGTGGCAACCCTTGAGTTATTGGAACACTGCTATTATGTCACCCCTCACCCTTCTCTTCATTAAACTAGATACACCCAATTCCAGCAACCGTTCTTTATATGTTTTAGCCTCCAATTCCCTGATAATCTTTGTTGCTCTTCTCTGTACTCTTTCTAGAGTCTCAACATCTTTTTTTACATAATGGTGGACAAAACTGGATGTCAGAGGAGGAATGTCCAAACTGACATTCTGGAAATCAGTGAACTGGACTAGATTGGGTTGGACTGTCAAAGATCTAATGTGGACAGGAAAATCATAAAATACCCTCAAGAAAAGATGGGAAAGACAGTGAATGGATGCGACTCATACAATCCCAGACCAATGGATGTCAAACATTTTCTTGAAAATGTCCAACAATGGAGTACCCATGACTTCAGAAGGCAGACTGATCTCAGTTCCAACCCAGAATGTTTAATCAATATCAGAGGGCTCCAAGGCTATGTTCCAATTAAAATACAGAGAAAGTACTTAAAAATTCTATTATGGTTGATGGAAACCTTGTTGAAACCTTGGTATCAAAAATAGAAGACTTCATACTAAAGTTGGAAGTAAAATAGAATCTGAAATAATGGGAATATTTGGTGCACAAAAGCAAGTGAAGATACACTATAGATATTTGTCCCTCAAAATTTCATTGTTTATAGTCAATACCTTTTTCCAAAGTACTAAAAGAAGACTCTATTCATGGAGATGGGTGACACCAAAATCAAATTCAGTACATTCTACCCCAGCAAAGAGCTATGATCAATTGGCAAACCAAGACTTGGGCTGACTTAGGCTGAGATCATAATTTCATGCTTGCAATTTAAACCAAACAATGAAACAAAATAAATTTAAAAAAATCAAGCTGAGAACTCAGCAGTATTTAATATGATTATGTGGTGAAACTAAAGACTAGATTAAATGGATTAGACTAATAAAGGGAGCACCTGAAGAACACTGAATTAACATTGCTTGATTGTGTTACAGAGGAAGCAAACAAAAATATCCCAAAATGGAAAAACAAAGGAAGGTTAATGACAGTCTAGCAATATGTTAAAAGTAGCTGGACAAAGAAAAGACAACAGAGACAGGAATTTGCCCGAATAAATGCTAAGCTGTAGAGAAGAGCAAAATACAAGGTATTATATCAAAACATGCAATGAAAAGAAGCTGAGGATCAGAATAAAATGGGAAAGACAGGAGATTTGCTTAAGACAACTAAAGAAATCAAGAGATGGCCACGCTAAAAGAAAGAGGAGGCAAAATTCTACAGGAGAAAGAAGACATGCAAAAGAGAGGGTGGAATACGTATATGGAAGGACTGTATAAAACCTCCAAAATCAATGACATGTACAGTATAAAGATTTAATCATTGAATTACAGCCAGGCATTTTGGTTAAACAAACCTTAGAATATACTATAATACTCACAACAAAGCTGCAGGAAATGATGAAATACCAGCCAAACAGCTTAGTTTATGCAGTGAAAGTGCCACTTGCTGACTGAAAGCAGCTGTGGAAAATGCTGCAGTGGCCAAGAGATTGCAAGAGATAATTTTATTTTCCACTATAAAAAAGGGGGCAATGCTAAGGAATGCTCAAACAGCAAACAACTGCACTTATCTCACATGTTAAGAAGATAATGCTCAGGATTTTGTACTTCAACAAGGCACGGAAGAAAAACTGCCAGATGTGCAAGCTGAATTAAAAAAAAATTGATATCATGTTGGAAAACGAAAAATTTCCAAAAAAATATTTATTTTAGCTTTATCGATTATAGCAATAGCACTTAAGATTTACATACCCCTTCACAGTGCTTTACAGCCCTCTCTAAGCAGTTTACAGAGTGAGCCTCTTGCCCCCAACAATCTGGGTCCTCATTTTACTCACCTTAGAAGGATGGAAGGCTGAGTCAACCCATTATATTATTCTGTATTAAACTTTTGACTGTGTATATCACAACAAATTGTGGATAACCCTTAAAAATGAGTGCACTGGGTTACCTTATCTACCTATTAAAGAATACTGTATGTATCAATATCAGGAAGCAAGCATAAGAACAAATAATATTAAATAAAGGAAAGGTAGACTGCTTGCTAAAATAACTAATCATAAAACTCAATAATATCACAGCAAGAATCATTGGAGAAGACCTAGACAATTGGAAAATTGAAGGCAGTTTTGAAAAAATGTCTGAGAGAAAAGAGGCTGACAAGACACAGTGGTGGAATTCAAATACATGAACAACCAGTTCTCTGTGTGGATGCCACTTCTGGAAGTCCATTCTGGGCCTGGGCAACAAAAATTTAGCTACCGGTTCTGCCGAAGTGGTGCGAACTGGCTGAATCCCACTACTGACAAGACCCCATTGCTAACAACACAAGCATGAGCTTAAAAGAACTCAAAGAATCAGTTAGTGACAGTAGTAGCAAGACAATATCCCTTAAATCACAAAGAACCAAAACAAAAACAATGTTTAGAAATGTGCATTTTATAAGAATAATGTTTTCAAATATATATTCATATTTGAATTTAGATACAAATTTAATGTACAACAGGAATAATGGATTTCTTTTTTACTAAACTCATGTGAACCAGAAGTAGATAAGGCAGACTCATCCAGCTATCACTACCCAGTGATTTTGGAGAAATGTATGATTATATTTAAGGATTTAGTACTTAAATACTTTACTCTTTGAATTTCTACATCTGTAGACTAAATTGAGGGAAGGAATGGCCATAATCTCTTTCTCTGATTGCTCGTTTATTAGGTTCACATCCCATTTTTCCTATAAGACCTCAGATTGATGTACTTAGCATTCCCTCCTCCCATGTTTAGCTTCCATGACTGAGAGTGGTGTTTCCTGTCCTAGTCCACTTTGACCACTACACCATCCTGACTCTCTCTTGTGATGCTCCAATAAGGTGATAGTTCTAGGATAAGGCTATCATCACCATCTGCCATTTAAAACCATATCCAGAAAGCTACAGAAACGAAACCATGTTGTTTCCAACTACTGTTTTACGAAAGCCAATACTGAACTATTCTCTATTCACTCCACTAAAAGTTGGATGAGTTTATTTGATACTCAGTAAAACTTTGTTTTTGAGAATAGATAAGGGTGTATTAATTGATATGTCTAGTTTAATGAAAAGAAGGACTAGGGGGTGACGTGATAGCAGTATTCTAATATCTAAAAGGCTGCCACAAAGAAGAGGGAGTCAACCTATTTTCCAAAGCATCTGAAAGCAGGACAAGAAACAATGGATGGAAACTAATCAAGGAGAGAAGCAATCTAGAACTAAGGAGAAACTTCCTGACAGTTAGAACAATTAATCAGTGGAACAACTTGCCTCCAGAAGTTGTGGGTGTTTCAACACTGGAGGTTTTTAAAAGGGGACTGGACAACCATTTGCCTGGAATGCTGTAGGGTTTCCTGCCTGAGCAGGGGGTTGGACTAGAAGACCTCCAAGGTCCCTTCCAACTCTGTTATTCTGTTATTCTAATAATATACATAATATATGTAAAATTGGACACCACATTGTGCTCTCTCTTATCTCCTTGAGGTTCCTCACAAAGCACCTTCTGCAGCAGCTGCAAGCGGCCAAACCTATCTGCAAAAAGTCACAGGTTCTCCATTATTAGACTAGATCCCTCTCTCAATAGCTGAAAAACTCCAGCTCATTAGACAGTGTTAATGCAGAAAGAAGATGAATGGAGAATCAGCAGACAGCAGTTTCCTAAAGGTATGGAAGCATTCTTCCACTTGAAGGCCTATGCACATTATTTGAAACCTAAGTGCATGAGGAGGATAAGAACCAGCCAAGAATACAGGACAGATAAACATTGTGCATCTCGGGGGCTTATCTCATTTGGCCCGCTCAAGAGTTAATCCCCATACCCACAGGAGTTCTGCTCAATGTCACAGTAGTCAGTATTTTCTAATCCTGATCCCAAATCTACTCTAGCTGCTGTAAAATATATAGGGATAATTTCCTGAGTCAGGGTAATGTATAAGGAATGTTAAGGCAGACTCTGGGAATATTTGCCTTAGCTTTGTTTTATTAAAATGAAAGTTTTATTAAGGCATGTGGTGAACTGAGCAGTCCAGATGATTCATGCAGTTATAAACCCGTTGCTACACTCACTATAAATCTAAGAGCCATTGTCCAAAATTTATTCCCTCAAAACATTTTACCATGGTGAGGGAGGCAGGCTAGAAACTCTATTTTGGCTGTAGAAATCATTCAATGCTAAGATTATTTAACATGTTCATAATGTAGTTCATATGAATCATGTTTAAGGTTTTTTTTTGGAGAGTGGGACAAAGTATCACATAAGGAATGCGCTCTAAGAACCAGTGTTATAAGGCTGTTATAACTGTTACCCTCTTTCCCAATGTCAAATAATGTCATTCTTTGCACAATCTCTCCCCTCCCACAACCTTGTGAGACTCTGTTGTTTTACACAATCATCTCAGCAGTGTCAGTCCAAAACTAGATCCTCAACTCACAAAGAAGCAATTACAAAGTGCTCCGAAACCTGCAGTTTAAGAACTACTGTATGATAATAAGTTTGAATATTTAGCTCCACCAGACTTAGGCCCATTGAAAGATCAACCTAGGAGCCATTCGATTTTCCAGTAGAAAATTCCAGAGTCTGACCTCCACAAGAGAAATAAAGCATAGAGATTGGCTTTCCCCAAGACCGGGCAACTTTGATTTTGCCATCCTCAAAAGACGATATGGTAAAGGTTGGGTAGGAACATACCAAGGGGATTTCATATAGATTTCTCTTATACTCCCAGCCTGGGGAGCAGGGGGAAGGGTTCAGACCAACCTTTCCTTCCCTGATTTCCCTTTTATAATGAATTGTGGGAGAAAACTTTGAAGCAGAGGCTTTTGAGGCTGTGGAACCTGTTCATGAAAGACAAAATTCTTGGAAGTCCTTGTCAGAATCCATTTATATCACATTTCATAATTGTATAGGTAGAACAACATGCTATTACTGGGGATTCTGCCATCTCTCCGAGGGGGGGGGAGAGGATGGTTACTAAAGCGATTTTCAAACAACAGGGGATGTTTTAACGGGGGAAGGGAGGGGGACAGATAGGTCTGGTTTGTATCTTCATTTACAACTGTAAAGGAAAGCAATAACCATAAAACCAAGGAGAGTTCCCTTTCCCATGGAAGGACCTGACACCTAGCAACTGACGACAGCCTGACCAAATGGATGAGGGGAGGGGCGGGAATGGGAATGGTTTATATAGGATTGAAATGTAACCTTTGTCAGATTCCGTCTTGTATTCCCACAATCGATTCCTTCCTAGTAAACATTTTCCTTTTGGACTAAACTTGCATCCAAGAGTTCTTATTTCCTAATATGTGGATTGAGGTGGGTCCTGACAGTAGACGGAATCTGCTTTAAGAGTCAACCTGGAAGGGAAAACCTTACCGGGGGACTTTGCAACAGATACAATGTCTGGCGACAAAGCAAGAGAGGAGGGAAGCCCCATGGAGGGGGAGTCTTCCCCCCAAATGGAATCCCAGAGACAATGGGAAGCTGAAGCAGCATATTTCCCCGGGGAAGAAGCGGTGGAGCAGTACGACCGAAAACCCCGGTGGTCGATGGGCGTTGGAAGGAAAAGTGAGTGGGAAAAGGCTTCGGGAGAAAAGACCCTGAGGCGTAGTAACCACCAACCGGAATGGAGGCAAGAGATGGAGAGTTCCCTGCACGCCAGCGAGGAGGAGCGGATCCTGGAAAAGGCCATTGATCTGATGAAAGCAACCCTGAGTTCACTGAGGGAGGAGAGAGCTGAAAATCGCAACCGAGGCAGCGCCTGGGGACGCAACTGGAAAGGTAACGGAGGGGATCCAACACCTGAAACCCCGGGGCCATCCAATGGAACAGGAATTGCTGCCTCAGCAGTACCCCCCCCCAGAACCACAGATGGGGACCAGGATGAGGAGCGATACCGGCCACGGCACAGACAACGCTCCAGCCAAAGACTCCCGCCCCTGGAAGTCAAATTCAAGGGGGAGCCATCACGACTGGGATTTTTCCTAACCCAAGTCCTCAGCTACATGGAAGAGTACGGACGGGACATCCCCAGTGACAAAACACGCATCCGAATTGTGCAATCTGCCCTGGACAGGATGGCTGCAGACTGGGTGGTGAACTTGCATGACTCCAACGCCCCAGAACTCAACGACTTCAACCGATTCATGTCATCTTTGAGGCGACGGTTTGAGGATCCTTTGGCTGACCGTAAGGCCCGGGAGAGAATCAAAACGGTGAGGCAGGGCAGGTGAGCAGTGGCTGATTATACCCAAGAATTCCGAGCCATTGCCAGCAAGCTGAACTGGCCAGAAGACATCCTCCTTAGCCACTTCAAAGACGGTCTGAACTATGACCTGTATGATGCTTGCCTGCCTCGAGGAGACCCACCCCACCTCGACGACTGGTACATCCTGGCGGAGGAAGTGGAAATAGACCTACTGAAGAGACACCGCAGAGGAAAACCATGGGGCCGCCTGCCACCCAAGCAAACATGCGAGGGGGAAAAACCACCAGCCACAGCCAAAAAATCAACAAGTTGCTTCAACTGCGGGAGAGAGGGCCACCGTGCTGCAGAATGTCGTTCAAAAGCCCCCCCACGAAAACCAGAGGCATCATCCTCCAAGAAGCCGAGGAAGCCCCAAGGCAACACAAAAGAATCTTCCATGAAGGGGACAGAGGCTGTAGAGTCCACAATTCCTGCCAGGGACGGTGGACAACTCGGAAGACAGCTCAGAGGGAGAACCATTGGTAAGTGGACCCCTTCCACCCATACTTAAGACAGTGGCTATATTAGCTTCCCCTATGCCTGAAGCAGCCAAAATAAAAGTTCTGATAGACTCTGGGTGCATCCGCTGCCTTATCAGCCCAACACTGGTGGAGAGATTGAGCATCCCAGTGAGGAGGCTAAAACAACCAATCTCTTTTAGTCAATTAGATGGGACTATAGCAGGGGGGGGACCAGCCACCCTAGCCACTTTACTAATCCACCTATCACTGGGCCCCATGAGGAGGACATAACGTTTATAGTGGCCCCAGGCATGGAATGCCCAATGATCCTAGGACTGGAATGGCTGAAGAAATGGAACCCCGGGATAAACTGGAGGACAGCAGAACTCAATTTCTCAAAGGGGGGGCAGAAGAACTTAGACTCCAAAAGCACCCCCCCAACCCAGAGGGAGGAGATAGCAGCAGTGGGGAAAGAGAAGGGATTACCAGAGATACCGGAGGAATACAGGGACCTGGCTGAGGTTTTCAGTGAGGAAAGAGCAGATGAGCTTTCCCCCCCACCGCCCCACAGACTGCACCATAGAATTCAAACCTGGGGCAAAACTCCCAAAACCCAGGATGTATGCCATGAGCCCAAGGGAAATGGCAGAAATGGAGAGATTCATAAAGAAAAACGTAGAAAGAGGATTTATTGAGCCTGCCAAACCCAAAGTGGCCGCCCCGGTTCTGTTCAGGGAATAGAAGGATGGGTCCTTTCATTTGGTTGTGGACTATAGAAATTTGAACACAATTAGTGAATGTAATCTGTACCCCCTTCCCCTAATGAAGGATATGTTATCTCACCTATCGAAAGGAAAGATTTTTACCAAACTAGACCTGAGGGAAGCATACTACCGTATTAGGATTAAGGAAGGAGACGAATGGAAGACTGCATTCAACTGCCCAATGGGGTGCTATCAATTCAAAGTATTGCCATTCGGACTGCAAGGGGCCCCCGCAGTCTTTATGCAATTAATTAATGACGTGCTGAGAGAGCACCTATATAAGGGGGTCCTGGTTTACCTCGATGACATCCTTATCTTCACAGAAACCAAAGAGGAACATATCAAACTAGTCAGAGCAGTCCTGAAGAAGTTGCGAGCTGCCCACTTATATGCTAAATTATCGAAGTGTGAATTCCATCAGGAAAAAATCGACTACCTGGGATATCTCATATCTCCAGAGGGCATCGAAATGGACCCTGAGAAGGTCAGGGCAGTACTAGAGTGGGCACCCCCCCGCACACGGAAGCAATTGCAAAGTTTCCTGGGGTTTGCAAACTTCTACCGCCAATTCATCCCCGCATTTGGCCAAATAGCCATGCCCCTCACAAATTTGTTGAAAACGAAGGGGGGGTCACCCGTGAAACCCAGCCAGCCTCTGAAATGGTCAATGGAATGTCAAGCAGCATTTGAGAGGCTAAAGAGACTTTTTTCTGCTGAACCTGTCCTAAAACACCCAGATCCCGACAAACCTTTTGTAATACAGGCAGATGCGAGTGATGTAGCGGTAGGAGCCGTACTATTACAAGAAAATGATGGGGGGACATTGCAACCATGCGCATACACATCCAGAAAACTCACAGAAACAGAACAACGCTGGCCAATATGGGAAAAAGAGGCATTCTCGTTGAGGTGGGCATTACTAACATGGCGCCAATTTTTAGAAGGAAATAAAATACCTTTCCAGGTCTGGACAGACCACAAAAACTTGGAAGCACTAAAAATGCCCAGGAAGCTCACTCCAAAGCAAGCCCGCTGGTCCCAACATTTTCACCGATTCAATTTCACTCTCAAACACCTACCGGGGGGAAAGAACTTCCTTGCAGATGCATTATCCCGCATGCCCCAATATAACAGCACAAGAGTTACTGACTTTAAACCACTTGTACCGGAACAACAACTGGCAGCACCAGTCACCACCAGGGCACAAGAAAAAATGAAGCCGAAGGTAGATAGCCAAACTGGAATAGAATTCAGGAAATCTTTGGAAAGTGATGAATGGTTCCAGAAAAATAAACATGTGTGCACAATTAAAGATGGACTGCCGTGGGTGGGGGAGAAGCTATATATACCTGCCACACAGAGAATCAATTTCATGCAACTGTGCCATGATACAAAATCAGCAGGACACTTTGGCTTTGTAAAAACCTTACACTTAACTAAAAGGCAATTTTGGTGGCCATCTATGAAAAAGGACATAGAAAGCTATGTGGGTAGCTGTCAAATTTGCGCGATGGCCAAAAGACTGCAAGGGAAACCGCCAGGTCTGTTACAACCGGTGGCAAACCCCTCAGCCCCATGGAAAGAAATAGCCATGGATTTTATCGTAGAACTGCCAGAAAGTAATGGAAACACCGTAGTCTGGACTGTCACAGATCTGTTCTCTAAGCAAGTACACTTCATACCTTGCCAAAAAATCCCGACTGCAAAAGCATTAGCAAAACTTTTTGTACAGCATATTTACAGATTGCACGGGGTACCACAACACATCATATCTGACAGAGGGGTGCAATTTACGTCGGCATTTTGGAAAGAATTTTTATCCCTCTTAGGAACCACCCAAGGACTGTCATCTAGTCACCATCCTCAGACAGACGGAGCTTCTGAAAGACTTAATAATATACTTGAACAATATCTGAGATGCTATATTAATTTTCAGCAGTCCGACTGGACGGACCTACTGCCTTTTGCAGAAGTAGCATATAATAATGCAGTCCACTCAAGCACAGGTTACACTCTTTTTCAAGTAGCTACAGGCCAGAGTTTCAACCCAATACCAGAACTAACCCCAAAAGAACCGGTTATCCCTGATCTGAAGGAATGGATTGCTCAATTACAAAATACATGGCCAATCGTTAGGAAAGCGTTGGAAGATGCCAGAAAAGCATACAAGACACAGGCAGACAAAAAAAGAACTGATCCCACACCATTTAGGGTAGGAGAGATGGTATATTTATCCACAAAATACCTGAAATCACTCCAACCCTGTAAAAAACTAGGACCAAAATATATTGGACCCTTTCCAATTAAAAGAATCATAAACCCAGTAACAGTTGAATTAGAACTACCCAAAAATCTTAGACAAATACACCCAACCTTCCACTGCAGTCTATTAAAGAGAGAACAACAATCACCACTACGAGAAAAAATCCCACCACCACCACCCCCCATCATGGTGGAAGGAGAACAACATTTTGAAGTGAAAGAAATCTTAGATTCCAGAAAATACCATGGAACGATACAATATTTAGTGGCATGGAAACACCTCCCCTCCTCAGAAAATGAGTGGGTTAACAAACTCCATGTTAAAGCACCTAAGTTGCTTAAGAGGTTTCATACAGAATATCCAAACAAACCAGGCTAACATTTATATGTTTTCTTTCCCCACAGATGGACTCATCTTTTTTCTGAAAGGAGAGCCGAATGTCAGAATCCATTTATTTCACATTTCATAATTGTATAGGTAGAACAACGTGCTATTACTGGGGATTCTGCCATCTCTCCGAGGGGGGGGGGAGAGGATGGTTACTAAAGCGATTTTCAAACAACAGGGGATGTTTTAACGGGGGAAGGGAGGGGGACAGATAGGTCTGGTTTGTATCTTCATTTACAACTGTAAAGGAAAGCAATAACCATAAAACCAAGGAGAGTTCCCTTTCCCATGGAAGGACCTGACACCTAGCAACTGACGACAGCCTGACCAAATGGATGAGGGGAGGGGCTGGAATGGGAATGGTTTATATAGGATTGAAATGTAACCTTTGTCAGATTCCGTCTTGTATTCCCACAATCGATTCCTTCCTAGTAAACATTTTCCTTTTGGACTAAACTTGCATCCAAGAGTTCTTATTTCCTAAGATGTGGATTGAGGTGGGTCCTGACAGTCCTGATCTAAAGGGGTGAGGCTCTTGAATCTCAATGTATACATGGTTGTACTTTGACAATAAAGGTTCATTCATTCATCTCAGATGGTGAGCCTCACCATTTTCACTGTACATTAGTACTAATGGATTAAAAAAAAAATATCTTTCCACAGTGTACTATACCTTATTCCCTCCTCTGCTGCTCTCTTGTGGAGGGATCTCCCCCCCCACCCCCACTTTAGGCCCTAAAAGAAAACTCCACAAGGAACTAGGGGAGAAAAACTTTCTGTAAGATATGGGGAATTTTTAATCCTTCGCAGATATTTTTTTTCTCCCTTAGTCCTTGGGAAGAGTTTTTCTCACAGACAAAGGGAGAACAACTTTCTGTGAGAGATTAAAGAGAAAAAAAACAATATGTCCCCTGTGTAGGTGCCCCCCCCATAGAACTTCTTCAAATCCTCACAGAAGCCAGTTTGGGGGGGGGAATCTACCTCACAGTCACCTCTTTTTCCCGCTAACCAAATAGTTTGCAAAGCACACCAGGTTTACTTTGGAGTAAAGGGTAGGCAACATTTTTGGAGCTGGCCTGGGTTTTTATCAGCATTTTAATACTGGGCGAGCTAATGACATTTGAAGTTAGTCTTGGACATAAACTGAGGACAGGAAGAAGTCAAAGTTAGGGGGATGCAACAGAAATATGAGCTCCACAGCTGATGTTTATCCCATAGCTCAATGCAAGCTGCCTTATCTGTTCCAGAAAAGGATATTCTTTGCCATTGTCCTGCGCCTATTTATCCTTGGCTGTGCCACTACCCATATATTGGAAGGAGATCCCTCAGGCAGAGTCCAAAGTTTATGTCCCTGTTTGCCAGCCATGATGTCTAAGCAGAGAACAAGAAAGAAAAGCTCTCGTTACACACCCAACAGAAGAGGTTACCATAGTTATCTTTTTATTTGTAACTTTTAGATCTATCATTTATCTTCTGCAAATTCCAAACAATCTACAATCAGTTCAGCATTATGTAGTGGGTAAGGCATCTGGTTAGAATCCAGAAGACCAGGAGTTCTAGTCCTGTCTGAGACATGAAGTCAGCTGGGTGGCCTTAGGCCAGCCACTCTCTTTCAATTCCAGGAAGGAGGCAATGGCAAACCACTTCTGAAAACTTGCCACGAAAACTGCATTTGTCCAGAGAATCAGCAAGAGTCAACAGTGACTCAAAAGGACACATACACACATACACACATATTAAAATATGACACCCAGAAATATTTTGATGTATTTTTTAGACCAGAACTGCAAAATTTCGTATTCCTCATAAAATACGTGGACAGCTCCCTTCTGAATGCCTCTACAAAAATGACCACACTATTGTAGTTTTAATGTGACAGAAATTTATTTTTTATTTTATTAGACTTATATACCGCCCTTCTCCCATAGGACTCAGAAATGAACCATTCTTAAATGCATGGACAGCAACAACAGTAGTTGCATATAGTGTGACTTTTAACTATGACTCCACCCATTTCTCTGTTCCAGCCCTGCCTTCCAAGCACTTATTTGGTAAAAGTTGTAAAACACATGGATGCTTATAGCAAACACATTTCTGATTTTTATCAGACTAATTGTCCTCCTAAAGAGGGTCAGTTGGCAACACATGCAATGGAACCAGAATCGCTCTACGTATTAGCCAGCTTTAACTCTTATTTTCTGGAATCACACAACACCTGCAGTGTAGTTTTGCATTCATCAACATCTGTTCACTAGAGTAAGTTCCCGGAGGGGAACAAACTTGGACAGAGAAGAAAGAGGGCCTGTCCTCTGTTCTAATTATTCTTATACTACCATCCTAAGTAGTTGTACTGGGTGCATGTTTTCTTAGGGTAAGATTTTCCATACTCCAATGTACAATCAACAGGGAACTTCCTTGCTGCATATGACCTTGTATGTCTTTCAGCAAGTTCCAAAATACAAATACAAAATCCAGCAGTTGGAGGTTCTACGTGGATTTGTAACTCACTTTGGGAAAAGCTGGGCCCATAATGCAATGCACTGAATGCTTTCAACAAGGCATAAAGAGATTCATAATCAACATTTTTATTCTGGAGCAAACATACAGTACACAGGAAATTCAAATAAGCAATAATGAGCCAAAATCCTCCCTAAGGATCAAATCCAGAGAAGTAGGTATACCTAAATCTTATGAGACTACTTCTGTAAATAAATTAATCCAAGATTCATCAAAGTGCACAGAAATAAAGGATTTTGTCCTACAACTCACCACATTATTGTACCTACTAGGTTAAATTTGAAATGCCATGCTCTAGATGTCATAGGACAGCTATTTTTTTATTTTCTATCACTGTTCAACTACAGCCATGCTTTTTAAAGAAACAAGGGAGACAAAGCTGCATGCATCATACTACCCAACCATGCCATCAGTTAGTAAGGAATTGAAATAGGTTGTTGAGATTTTCCATTATCTAACACATGTTGAAATCTCCAATGTTACAGCAGCATATAAGAAACCTACAAGTGCAAGGATCTTATAGAAAAGCAACCTTTACATAAATATCGATCCGAATCCGACCGATTGCGATTAAGAATCCTCACCAGGTCTTATCTCGCTGCGATAAGGGTGGCAAAATCCAACTACTTTTCCACCCTCATCGCGTCCGCAGATAATCGCCCGGCTGCCTTGTTCAGGGTGACTCGCTCCCTACTGAACCAAGAGGTGAGGGAGGAACCCTTGCAGGGTCGAGCCGAGGAATTCGGTCAATATCTGCTGGATAAAATTGCTCGGATCCGAACCAGCCTGAACTCCAACTGGGCTGAGTTGGAAGAACAAGGCATGGACAGTCTTGTCGACGTCATCTGGGAGGAATTTGATCCTGTGACTCCTAAGGAAGTGGACAGGATTATGAGGAGGTTGAGCTCCTCCACATGCTTACTGGACCTGTGCCCTTCCTGGCTGGCATATGCAGCTCGAGAGGGGACACGAGGCTGGTTCCTGGCGGTCATCTCCACTTCTCTGAGTGAGGGTCACTTCCCCACCGCCTTGAAGGAGGCGGTGGTGAGACCTCTCCTCAAGAAGCCCACCTTGGACCCATCCTCATTGAATAACTTTCGTCCAGTCTCCAATCTTCGCTTCCTTGCGAAGGTTGTTGAGAGCGTGGTGGCGCACCAACTCCCTCAGATCCTGGATGAAGCAGTTTATCTAGACCCGTACCAATCGGGCTTCAGGCCGGGCTACAGCACGGAGACGGCATTGGTCGCTCTGATAAATGATCTCTGGAGAGCCCGGGACAGGGGCCATTCCTCTGCCCTAGTCTTATTAGACCTCTCGGCGGCTTTCGATACCATCGACCATGGTATCTTGCTGCGACGCCTCAGGGGACTGGGAGTGGGAGGCACGGTTCTGCGTTGGTTCTCCTCCTTTCTCCAGGGTCGCTCGCAGTCGGTGTTGGCAGGGGGACAGAGGTCGACCCCGAGGCCTCTCGCTTGCGGAGTCCCTCAGGGGTCGGTCCTCTTGCCTCTCCTGTTCAACATCTACATGAAACCGCTGGGCGAGATCATTCGCAGCTTTGGAGTAGGGTACCATCAGTATGCTGATGACACCCAGCTTTTCATCTCAACTCCAAACAACATCAGTGATGCCCTCGACGTGATGTCCCGCTGCCTGAAAGCGGTCCGGGAATGGATGGGGAGGAACAGGCTTCAACTGAACCCGGACAAGACTGAATGGCTGTACGTACCGGCAAGCCAGGATACTCAGAACATCCCATCCCTTAACATCGGGGACAAGTTACTACCCCCTGTTGATAGGGCCCGCAACCTGGGTGTCCTCCTTGACTCGCAGCTCTCCCTGGAAGATCACATAGGAGCTGTGACCAAGGGGGCCTTCTCCCGGGTTCGACTAGTTCACCAATTACGGCCTTATCTGGACCTGGATGCCTTACGTACAGTCACCCATGCTCTTGTGACCTCTCGCCTAGACTACTGTAACGCTCTCTACTTGGGGCTGCCCTTGAGATCCACTCGGAAGCTTCAACTGGTGCAAAGTGCAGCGGCACGGACACTCTTGGGAGCCTCCCGATACTCCCATATCACACCTCTCCTCCGTGCGCTGCACTGGCTTCCAGTTGCCTTCCGTGTGAAGTTCAAGGTGCTAACAATGACATACAAAGCCCTACATGGCATGGGTCCGGACTACCTTCGGGAGCACCTTCTGCCAATGTCAGACACCCCACCGTCCTGTGCGCTCCCACAGAGAGGGCCTCCTCAGGGTGCCACCGCTCAAGGAATGTCAGCTGGTGGCCCCCAGGGGGAGGGCATTCTCAGTGGGTGCGCCAGCCCTCTGGAACAGCTTACCAACCGAAATCCGGATGGCCCCTGACCTCCGCACCTTCCGGCGCGAATTAAAAACTTACCTGTTCCAGCAGTCCGGCCTGGCCTGATAGCTCTAATTGGGGTCCCAGTTTGTATTTTACTATTGTTTGTTTTCACTATTGTTCATTCTGTATGCCTACCTTATTCTGTACACCGCCCCGAGTCCCTCGGGAGAAGGGCGGTTTATAAAAACAAATAAATAAATAAATAAATAAATAAATAAATAAAGGCAACTGCTTGATACCAACATTTTTGTTTTGTGTTTTAGTACTGTGATGACTAGTACTAGGGTATCTGAAGCATAGGTCTTTTTCATCACCTGCTACTTGAGTTCTTCCTTTAGTCCTTAACTGAAGGCAGCAAACGTATGCAACACACCTTCCCCCTCTTATTTTCCCCACCACAACAACCCTATGAAGGTGGGCTGGGCTAAGAGGCAGTGACTGGCCCAAAGTCACTCAGCTGACTTTCATGGCTAAGAAAACACATATCACATATGAATCAGCCTTAATATTCTGCAGATTGTTTTGTGAAGAAATCTAGGCCTACCAATATTTATTTTTTTATCTTATGTATTCATTTATTTTATTTATGCACCACCCATCTCTGGGTGGCTCACAAACACTAAAACTAGTACATGTTAAACTAACAAAACAATAAATAAATGCCATTAAAAGATGGGCAGGAGGGTAACACGAAGCACATGGAAACAGATGGGCACTTTCCTAATCCAATAGCCAATACAATGTTAGGAAGCTATGAGACAGGAGGAGGATCAAAGTACACTTCGCAAAATGTATTTAATAGAACATATAGGTAGGCCTCGACTTACAACAGTTCACTCAGTGACCATTCGCAGTTACAATAGCACTGAAAAAAATGACTTATGACCATTTTTCACACTTACGACCTTTGCAGCATCCCCATGGTCACATGATCAACATTCAGACGCTTGGCAATTGATTCCTCATATTTATGACTGTTGCAGTGTCCTGGGGTCATGCTAGCTTCTGACAAGCAAAGTCAATGGGGAAGCCAGATTCACTTAACAACTATGTGACTAACTTAACAACTGAAGTGATTCACCTAACAACTGTGGAACGAAAGGCCTTAATATGGGGCAAAACTCACTTAACAAATATCTCATTTAGCAACAGAAATTTTGGGCTTAATTGTGGTCATAAATGAAGGACTACCTCTAGCAAATTTGATTCTATAACAAATATAGAACCATGTATGACAAATAGTATATTACCTATTTTTGGAGTGACAGTAAATTTCTTTTTGATGTCTGACTTGGTATACAGATAGATTCCTGTATTAACATCCTTCTATTGAATTTCCTATCAATGTTTTATCAGTGAAACAGAACTCCAGTGCTGATATGGAAGTCCCACAATATCTCATTGTCCTCATGTAACCCCTATTTCCAGATCAGGGAGCCACAGTTCAGACAGAGCATGGTGAAATAGGTTAGCACCAGTTTGGCAAAGGAATGAGACAAAGGGATATAGGTAAAGGTAAAGGTTCCCCCGCACATGCGTGCTAGTCATTTCTGACTCTAGGGGCCGATGCTCATCTCCGTTTCAAAGCCGAAGAGCCAGCGTTTTTCCGAGGACGTCTCCGTGGTCATGTGGCCAGCATGACTAGACACCAAAGGTGCACGGAACGCTGTTACCTTCCCACCGTAGTGGTCCCTATTTTTCTACTTGCATTTTTACATGCTTTCGAACTGCTAGGTTGGCAGAAGCTGGGACGAGTAACAGGCGCTCACTCTGTTACGCGGCACTCAGGATTCGACCTGCCAAACTGCCGACCTTCCCATCGACAAGCTCAGCATCCTAACCCACTGAGCCACCGCGTCCCTTACAAAGGGATATACTCTTCCTTAATTTATTCAGCCTGTATAATGACTGTAGTGAGGGAAATTGGCTTAGAAGATGAGCATGGTTTTAAAACTGGAAAAAGAAATATCAATTACTGTACTGATAACATTACTCTGATAGCTCAAAATGCAAGTGATCTGCAAGTTCTAATAATGAAAGTCAAGAAAGTTAAAGAAAAAATGGGGCTAATATTGAATCTAAAGTCCTAGCTAAAGAAAACATACAGTAGCCAGCCTCACAACTGACGATGAAGATAGTTCAGATAGCTTCTTTCTTTTATGAACAACTATCAGAAATTGTTGTGATTCAGGGTCAGCCTGTGGGTTTGGCAGTTGGGTCGGATGACTCAGAGGAGGAGGGGGGGTGTTGAAGAGCTTGCTGAGGGGGTTGAAGATCTTGCTGATGAGAGCCCTCAGCCAGGCCCCTCCCACCTGGTCACGACGGAGACCCAGCTGTGTGAGCCTGACAGCGTGGATGAAGATTTAATTTAATTTAATTTATTAATATTTCTATACCGCCCTTCTCCCGAAGGACTCAGGGCGGTGTACAGGGCAAGAATAAAACACAGAAATTTACAAAAAATAAAAGATAATTAAATACATGCCCGATTAAAAATACAGTTGATACATGGTAAAAAAAAACCCCAATAAAATAGTAAAAAACCCCACCAATCCCCCCTCAGGCCAGGCCGGCTTGCTCGAACAAGTATGTTTTCAGATCGCGGCAAAAGGAGCGAAGATCGGGCACCATCCGGAGCTCAACCGGTAACTGGTTCCATAGCTCCGGGGCGCCCACAGAGAAGGATCTCCCCCTGGGGGCCACCAGTCGGCATTCTCTGACCGGTGGCACCCTGAGGAGGCCCTCTCTGTGGGACCGCACAGGGCGGAGGGAAGTAGACGCCGGCAGCAGGAGTTCCCTAAGGTACTCCAGACCCCTGCCATGTAGGGCTTTAAACACCATTACTAGCACCTTGAATCTCACCCAGAAGACAACTGGTAACCAATGCAGCTCACGGAGCAGAGGTGTAACATGGGAGTATTGGGAGACTCCCAACACAACTCTCGCAGCTGCATTCTGTACCAGTTGGAGCCTCCGGGTGGTCCTCAAGGGAAGCCCCATGTAGAGAGCGTTGCAGTAGTCTAGACGAGAGGTCACGAGCGCGTGAGTGACCGTGCATAAATCATCCCGGCTTAGATAGGGCCGCAACTGGTGCACCACTCGGGCCCTTCATCAAGAGGAGGTGTAAAGAGTAAGGCGGGTCGCTCCCAGGATGGGGGGACCCCCCTGAGAGCGTATAAGGTCGTGCTAGAATAAGTCAGACGCATGATCTTAAACAAGTCCCACAGCTGGCCCTGTTCAAGGACGCCCGACGCAGGAGGCAGTCAATCAGGAGTAAACAGAGGAAGGCAATGGGGTACCTCGGAAGGAGGCAGAGAGAAGCCACGCCCTGAACTGTATAAAAGGGGAATGCGTGGGAGGGCTGGTTTGCTGAAGGCAACTGCTTGATTAGTTCCTGTTTCATAGCTCCTGTTTCATGGTTGGTGTTTTGTTTTGCTCTGCTTTATGTTAATAAATTTGGCAGGCTTAATTCCAGCCTCTTGCCGTTTGTAAAGGGGTTGTCCCTGCCTTTTCTGCAGGGCCGGTAGCAGGCTGGTACAGAACAGAAATAAAAGAATCAGCAGGCAAGAAACATACTGCAAACTAACAGCATATTCAGATGCTGTGATGTATAAATACTCTAGCTACAAAGGTCAGAATTTTGCAGAAAATCAACTCTGAAGAAGCAGAATAGAAAGTTTATTAGGGTTTTCAAACTCTGATGTTGGAGAAGACCCCAGAGAATGCCATGAATGGCTAAGAAGCACACACAAATGCATCACAGAAGAAATAAATCCAAAGTTCTCATTTGAGGCACAAATAACCAGGGTCAAATTTTCATATTATGAGCACATTATTTGAAGACCAATTTTCTGGAGAAGTCTGTAATGATTTTTAACTCATAGTGACCACATTAATAGAGCTTCTTCATGACAATCTATTCTTAACTTGGTCTTTTAAGTCTCCCAACAGTGCCCTCATCACCTCTGTAACTGAATTCATTATGAAAAGCAGGGATCTGAAAATTAATGCTTCAAAATAGTTATTCGTGTTTTACAAAGAAAATGGAGCCAACAAAACCATGTTATATGCCAATGGTTAAAAACGATAGCAAATCAATGAATTTGTGCACCTGATAGAAGGTCTACTAAAAATGGGATGGAGATATGTTGAATATTCAAAAGAGGCTTATTGGCCTACTCAAACTTCTAGGTGCCTCAATGGTACCATATTTATAAAAAAAATCTATTTTTGTAATACTGGGATACCAAGGTAAAATATGTCTACCTTCTTTTTTCTCATATACACTTCTGGAAAAGAGATGGTGATGCAGCTTCTAATGTTATACCGAGCAATAATATAAAATATATAATATATAGAAGTACTGGCTGGGTCAACAGCTGCTAAAGTTTTTGTCCCTCTGACTTCATAAGTAATTATTAATCCGGATGTGTTTTCTTAACTTTTATATTTATTTTTAAAATACATATTCTTCCAAAAACAGTCAATAAATTCCGTTTCATATAAGCACTTCATCAACTCTATTGCCAGGATATCTGTACCCTAAAGGGTAAACCCTACAACTGATGTATTAGAAATGGACTGATTGAGTCCATGGCATGGTGTTCTCCCAGTGGCTTCGGAATGTCCATTTGGAACACAGAACAGTCCATAACGTAAACAATTTTTCAGCTTTACTCCATTACACAGGAGTTCTAGGAGGATTTTTACAGCTGCTGGTGTCAGAAGGCATACAAAATCAAAGAAAATAGATTTTGCATTTAAGCAAAATCACAAAGTGCAGAAGAGAGAATGTTCTCCGAGAGCTGAAAAGATTCCAGACTCCATTGCATGCATCCATGTAAAACTGTATTCCTGTTCCTGTGTTTTGTCCACAAATCACAACACCGAAATCAATGGAAACATTACGCCAGCTGGGATTACCACTCCTAGAATGCAACATGGAGTTTGGAGATATTGCATTAGATCAGGGGTAGGCAACCTTGGCTCTTTTATGACTCGTGGACTTCAACTCCCAGAATTCCTGAGCCAGCTATCTGGGAGTTGAAGTCCACGAGTCATAAAAGAGCCAAGGTTGCCTACCCCTGCATTAGATCATATCTATACCACAGGTATTCCTTAAGACCGTAATTTAGCCACAAATTTCTGTTACTAACCAAGACAGTTGTTAAATGAGTTTTGCCCCATTTTACGACCTCTTTTGCCACAATTGTTAAGTGAATCACCACAGGTGTTAAATTAGTAACATGATTGTTAAGTGAATCTGGCCTCTCCATTGACTTTGCTTGTCAGAAAGTTACAAAAGGTGATCACATGACCCCGGGACATTGCAACTGTAATAATACTGTACATGCTAGTTGCCAAGCATATGCAGTTTGATCACATGAGCATGTGAATGCCGCAATGGTCGTAACTGTGAAAAATGATGATAAGTCACTTTTTTCAGTGATGTTGAAACTTTGAAACGGTCAATAAATGAATGGTTGTAAGTCAATTGTAGTACAGTTTCCAGGATTTCATTAATACAGAAGTTGAGAAGCATCTTCAACAGAGATGTGCCGTAGTTTATATTTGAAGCCCAAAAGGAATTTCAAGTGGACTTAGGCAAGTAGGCTACGCATTTGGCACTTTCTATGCCTTTTCCTGGACTTGCATGGTAGCCACGTGATCCCAGTAAAATAAGTATCTGAGCTCAATGCATCTTGGGATGTCATAAGTGGCCAAACTGACAGTGCCTCTTTAATTCAAATGCATACTTTCCAGGGTTTGCAGTGTTACTGTACAGTCTTGGAAAAGATATAGCTTCTTTACAGAGGTTCTGAAAAGGGAGGGCAGTGTAAATGCTCAGTCCCATTTCTAGGTTCATTCTTGACTTTGAAGAGCTGTACATTCCTACTCATGAACAGCAGTAATGCATCTTTAATTCTTGCACAATGAATTTCAGAAATTACTAGTATTGGGTTTCCAACAAGTTTCTATATTTATTTCTGCTGGTTGCTTCTAAACATGCAACGTGCTGCAATACAACTTATAACCAAAATGTATAGGCCCAGGAGCCATGTCAGAGGTGCAAGGTAGAACTCACTTTAATTTTTTCCATAGACTGAGTTGTTCATGTAGAATGCTAGCTCAGTTTGACGTTTACAGATAATCCAATGTAATTTTTATGCAAGCAAGCACAGATAGATATTGCCCATGCCACATAGGGAAAGCAGACTTAAGACTGCTTTCTGGGCCCCTATAGTGATATCCCCATGCAGAAGTATCCATGTATTTAGCCATGCATTCAGAGGTAGAAGGGATATATTTATTGATATGATTTTATAACTCCCAATACTATCATTTGGAGGAGTATATGGCATCAATAATAGAGATATGAAATTATCTCTAATAAAAATTCTGCTTTATGTATATAGGTGCTCTCTGAGATTTGGAAATAAGGGTTCTGTATTTCTGAGGAAGCCTATCAGGAGTGAAAAAGCTCCCTCTATAAAACATTTCTTACAATGCAGAGATAATATGAGGGAAGACCAGTGAGACAAGAGCTAGCAAGGATGCCTACATGGTTCCATCTCATGGGAAGAAAATGTCTGAGAAAGGTCATAGAACTACCAAACATAAAAAATAAACATAAACATCAAGCATATAGACCAGACATGTCAAACTCGCGACGTCATGTGACGCTGAGCAATGTATCGGGATGGTTTTGCCATTGCCAGCAATGGGATGGGTGCGGCTTCCAGATGATGCGTCCAGCCCATGGGCCGGCAGTTTGACACCCCTGATATAGACAATGAAGTTGTGAAAATGTTAGGCAGTATAATCAATTGGTTAACACGAGAAACACTTAAGACCTTCGGAAGGAAGGCCATGTTCAGTTGAATTTTGCCCTTGTGGAATAGCAAATAGGTTTTGACCCATCCAAGGTACGCAATTTCCTCCATCCTTGTAGCTGAGGTAGCTGGCATTGGAAGTGCAACTTGCACCTAAGCAGCCTAAAATATATAAAAAGTCAGTGGTTTGAAGGAATTAAGTGAAAACATTGTTAGAACAAGAGCCTCCATGAATAATGTGGGAATTACCTGTGAAATGATGAGAAATATGGAACCTGTATCAATCCTTCTAATTTCTGTTGGAATAGGCAAAGATCTTGTCATCTGAGGGGCAGGAGGAACTAAATAACTACCAGCAACAGGTAGCTTTCAAAGTTTAATTAATTAATTAATTAATTATTACATTCCTATGCCACCTATCTCACTGCCAAGCAACTCTTGACATATAAAAACCACTGAAATACATGAGATGGTAAAAGGATATCCTCTAACTTCCTTGAGAATGACTTTTCTCCATGGGACAAGAAGTGAACTAAAAGGATTTCAGATCTGAGTATGGAATTCATTGTGAGCATGAGGACATTATCAATACTGATTAGTATGGAAGAGGGTCTGTTGAGTTTTGATCTGGAAAAGAGAGGCAAAAGTCAAGACTGTCTCAGCCATCAAGATCAGCAGGACTTGCGCAATCTTTGAAGAAAAGTGTAAAGTGCAAGGAAGAAGGCATTCAGAAGTAATTCATTCCAGTCACGAAAGAAAGCATCTCTTCCCAAGAAATGGATGAGGCCGGTCTGGTGTAATAAGTTGACACTAGCTATTAGCCGTGGTTGTAATAGATTCCAAATTTTAGGCGTGTAATTGAAAAATATTAACATTTTAAAATTGTAACTCTGTACCAAGAAAATTATTTAAAATATTACAAATATTCCATAAATACAGAGTAACTAAAGGATATCACCAAATGATATTTATTCATATACCTTCAAACTGATTAAATCTCCAACACAGAAAAGTAGATATTCAAGTCTTTTTAAACAGCCATTGAGGAGTCCAATGAACCTGATTTTTTTTGATAAATTAATCTTATAAAAAAACATATCTAACATTGTTAAGACCCAAGACCACTGATTTGTAAAATTAGAACTTTTAATTCTTTATCTAACTATCTTTCCATTATCAACAATGTGGTTTTGAGGCTATGAACTTAACAAATATTTAATCGTCAGTGAAGAATTTGAAACTGAAAAGAGGATGCATATTTCAGCCATACAACTATATAAAACAGGCATCCAAATTTCTCAGTTAGAAAAGTTCTACAAAGAAAAGTGGGAAAAAGTCCAAAAGTAAAAATAGATACCATTTGGAAGCTATTACTCCTTTTTGTAAAAAAAAAAAGTATTAAAAAGTATTGCCTGAAAAGGTATTCACATGTTTGCACATATCACATTCAGTGATTTTGGTAAGACATGGTCAATGGTACCGCACATAAACACTAAGTACGCAATCAAATTTGCAGAAAAAGATCATGTTTAGCTTGAATCCCTAAGTAAACAAAAGCTGACACAAAGAAACATACAATGTGATCAGGGATACCTACCATTTCTCCTGGAACTTGTGAAACCTTAGAATGATGTGGATCATCTCCACAGTAAATAATTCCCTGAGTCTTTTGTCTATCTATCAAGAATGAGCTATCAAGAATGACTTCTTTGCAAGCTCTTGTCTAAAACTGGAAAAAGTTCTAAATGAAATTGCATGTATTGTTCACATGTAAGTTGCTGTTACAGATAGTTGCCAAAACTATTTTAATTTTTGTTATGTATATATGTTTTGTCTATAAATTTGTGATTTTAATAATTGAATTACAGTAATAACATTAAAATCAACTGTTGATTGTAGTTTTAAACTGACACCTTAATTTCACTACATATTTAATTCCCCTCCCCCCACAATATTGTGAGTTCACTGGAGTCAGAATAAAAGCCTACAAGGAATCTCAAAGTTAATGGAGGGTGAAGTATAGTTTTGATCATGGCAACCAGAAAAAATAATAATTTTGTTCACATGGTGGCAGCAGTGAGAAGCATAGGAGGAAAAAGGCAATGTGGGCATTTTCATAATTAGTTTACTTCACTCCACGTCAGAGTACAACATACAACTTATACACTGACTCCTTACACGTCTTGAAATATTTATTGCATATATTGGCTTAACAGAGACAAAATTTTATTTAATTATTTACACTTACTAGTAGTATGTACTAACTTATTTTTTTTGGTTTAAACTTAGCACACCTAGGGAACAATATTTGTTTTAAGGAGATGCATCATGTTTCTATTTTGTTTTATCTCATCAAATAAAATGAAAGCAATGCCAGCAATTCCTCAGAGCAGGTAATAAGGTTTGAAGCGCTTTGAATTGATTCACATATTTCCTTGATGCCCTTGAAAAGCTAAGATAACCACTTAACAAATGAAGCAGCTGTTCCAATGCCAGACACATTTTAGCACATAACAATTGTCATTTTCTACAGGATGCATCTTTTGCTGGAGACTAAATCTGGACATAAGACAAAGCAGAGGAATCAAATGAAAAGATCAATGTGAAGCATAGCCTTCCCTGATGGTGCCTTCCCAAAAAGGCTAGACTGAGTCCCATGAGAGTTAAAATCCGAAATGTTTGCAGGGTGGAGGCTCCGGAACACCAGTATAGCCTATATTAAAGAGCTTTATTATAATATTTGTCTAGAATTCATTTGAGAGATCTGTGAATCGATTTCAATGGAAAGAGAGAGAGAGAGAGAGAGAGATGGAATATATATTCCTCCTATAACAATCATTAAAACATACAGTTGATAATCAAAGCAATCTTGGGACATATCAGTCAGTCTGTCTGGCAAATTACCACTGGCTTACTCTTTTACAGATATAACTATGTTACTTAAATGCTTCTGAAAGCAATACAATGAAGCTTGGAAGCAGCTTAGCCCAAGCTTAGCTGATTATTGGGTAATCACCCCGTCTTTCTTCCCCCAGATGTCCATTTTCTCTGGAACAATCATTGTCCCTGAGTTATAGGCAATAGCGCTGCTATAATAGCATTCCATCCTCAGATGAGATCTCAGGGTTCCGGGCAGGAGATGAGCTGAAGAGAAATTGTCCTGTATTGTTGGATTCTTGAAATACGAGTATAATCGAGTGCTGGAAGAAATCCATTAAAAATGCCTGTAAAAATAATTTTCCTTGAATGATTATCCATGTACTATCATGGCTCACACAGTTGTAAAAAACATTTAGCACTTTATAATCCAATCTTTGCTCCTAGGCAGAGCTGGGAATGTATTCCACTTACAAAATTTTGAAATGCCTAGAAGGGTAACAACTTTTACAAAGTGTTCCTTATGGAAATGTCCTGGAAGCTTTCCAGGATGGCATTCCAGATGTTATAGTTTTAGCAGTTATAACCATCCCCTGTATTAAATTTCCATATACTATATACAAGCTATGCTGATTTTGATGCGGAGACAGGCTATTTCACATTAAGCAAAAGATAATGTTACTGAATTATTCCATAGATGTGCTTTAAACATGTAAACTGGGAATATCAGCAAAAGAACAGAGAACCAGAACATGTCACTTTCTCTGGTGATATGATAATTAATCAAGTGGAAGGGACGATAACTTTATATAAAGTTTTGACTATCATGGATATCATTCAAAGGCCATGTGAATTTTTTAAGTCAATGGAGCTTAGGAAGTCTGTATTGGGGATGGATGGATCCATATCTTGCCAATCCATGTTAATTACATATGTATTAATTGATAAATCTGCTGAATGATGATTCTTCCTCAATCTACAAATTCTTTTATACAAATTCATACAAAAATGCAATAAATGCCATTTTCAATTAAAAATTGGTACCTTTTTGATCTGAGAAATGTACTGAAAATTTTGAAAAAACAAAACCCCTTAAATAAAACTCAGATTCCTCTTATTATGTTAGTCCAGAAAATGCCTAAAATATGAGTCAAAGGAAAACCTTGAACATTCCTGTCTCAGCCTAAACATAGGCTCATGAGAACTCACATGAGCAAAAGGCACACTGCAACATATACAGTTTTGGCCAATTTTTACTCAGAAATACAAAAAATGCATTTTAAAGATATGTAGCACTGCAACTTAATTTGTACGTTAGAAGCCAGTTCCCTTATTTGCTGCTGTTGCTCTATTGTTAAATACTTCTATTTCCTTCATTGAGATAGTTCAGCCAATCGGGCACTACATAACAGAATAAGCAGAATTGGAAGGGATCTTGGAGGTCTTCTAGTCCAGCCCCATGCTGAAGCAGGAGATCCTATATCATTTCAGACAAATGGCTGTCCAATCTCTTCTTAAAAATCTCCAGTGATGGAGTACCCACAGCTTCTGGAGGCAAGCTATTCCACTGGTTAATTGCATAATATCTATAATAAAACATAATAAATGCAACATTATAAAGCCAGTCAAGTTTGGGCTATTGGTGTCATCAATTGATATATGAAAATTACACTGCCTTTACTCGTTCTAGTGCTACTCTAGTTATGTCACATTGGACATTACCTTGCACATTCTGATTTGTACTATTGTCAGTACTCCCCGTTTTGAAGTGCATTGTTGGGTTACATTGGGCTCACAGCAACTACACAACAGCACATCTGTTGCACGATAGCACATCAGGATAAGAACATGAATGTAAATGTCATCTAGTGGAATGTTCAGAGAGTTAAATTGCTCAGTTGGAGAGTGAGATGGGCAGTACCTAAATTGGATTAAATAAATAAGTATTTAAGCAGCTCCTCTCACTTGTAAGCACAATGCTCTGTTAATCTCTGTAACACCCCAACAATCAAACTATGGAGGGGGGGAAATTAAGAAGACGTTGCTAAAAGTTTTCATTGAACTCTTACTCCATGCACAAACAATACTATCTATCCTAGTGCATTGCTTATCCAACTGTGTGGCCTTTGCAGTCATTTTAACTTTAATTTACTGAGACAAGGAATAATAAAGTTGGAAGTGTGCCTTAACAGAGAATTTGGGTGAAAGACCTGATTCTTGAGATGCCCATACGTGCTCTCCAATTCCTGTTCAAGTATAGAACAAGCTCCCATTATGTGTGTTATTTCTCTTATATTGTATGTCTTATATTGGTTAATCACTGTACCTCTATTTTTTTAAAAAAGAAAATACTTATTTTATTTATTTTATTTATTTTAATTCCATTTATATCCCGCCCTTCTCAGAAGACTCAGGGCGGCTTACAAGCTTAGCAGTAGCCTTCATTCTATGTATATGCCTGCTTGTTAGGGCTTTCACACACTTGTTGAGAATTATAAGCTTATTACTGAGCAGAAAGGTGGGAGATTATTTGAATACATTTGAATGAACAAGAATCTTTTCTGAACACAGTGTACCCTGTAATTTTTCCACTCAGTCATAAGAAAAAGCTGCTTCATTGCAGCTCATATTAAATAAAATCTTGTTTTCTAGATTTCAGGAGCAACCATGCTTTTTTTTTCCCCCCTGGCTTTGAATTGGACATCAACAATTTGCTCTTTACGGGACAAACTGCTGTCTGAAGAGCCCACTGAAAATACTTTTGGCTCTAAATTAGTTTAAGATTCGGATTGAATTAATAGCACCTGCAAAAGTTCAAAGTAGATTGAGATATTGTATCTAAAAACTCTTGAAGTCAAAGGGTTTATCCACAGAGCAGTATTGATGTGCTTTCCTCTAATCCTACTAAAGTCTACATTTACTATGCCTTAACAGTGAGGCTGATCAGTGGTGCTGCCCTGACATACTTTTAGGGTAGCAATTGTAGGTTTCTTTCTTTTTCGTTCTTTTTCTTCCCACCATGGATCACCACAAATAGCTGCTTTCAGAGATGGCTGGTGGGTAAGCAGGCAATTTTCCCATCGTTCTGAGATTAACTCCTTCTCATAGGTCCACTTTATTGAGGATTTATTTTTATTTAGAAGTTAGAGAAGTGAGGGAGGAGACTGTCCGATGGGCTTGTTGAATTGAACCAGCAGTTCTGGTTACAAAAAAAGGGATTGTCAAAGAGCCAAGAAAAAAAAATCCTGATTAATGAGCTCCAGAAGATTCTTTTAAGAGCCACTTCAGGGTTGTTGAAAAAGCTGGTGGCATTTTTTGATCAGATATTTGCAGAGTTCCATTGACAGCCACTGACTGCATTCCATTCCAAAATTCAACCATAAGTTAAATTAATATGACTTGTATTTGCAGAAACACTGAAAATCTTTTGAAGTTCTGTCTCAAATGATAACTGCAACTCATACATGGCAATAAGGAGAAAGTACTGTTTTTACTAGTTGGCTTTCAGGTGCAATTCAAGGTTCTAGCTACCACATAAAGCTCTTCATAGACTAGAACCTGGTTATTTGAGGGGCCATTTAATTCCGATAATTGCTGGTTGCCTGATTAAATCTAGCAGAGTGAGGGCACCTCAAGTTCCTTCAATTAAATAATGCCTTTTGGTAAATCCCCATAGGCATTTATTTATTTATAAATAAACAATTTATATGCCACCATCTCATCACTAAGGCAGCTTACCAACAGTAAAAAGATTAAAAACAGTTAAAATTAAGAAAGCTGTTTAAGGCATGTCTTCTCTACTGTAGCAGTAGCCTTGCTCCAAAGATTTGTATTATTCCCATCCTGACCAGAGTTCTAAAAACTTGGTGATTCTTCCAGGCTCTTTTATGACTCATGGACTTCAACTCCCAGAATTCCTGAGCCAGCTGAGTCATAAAAGAGCCGAGGTTGCCTACCCCTGTTCCAGGCCTTGGAGTAAAATGGCTGACGAATCTCAGTAAGATTTTGTGCTGTTTTACTTTTTCCCCCCTCTGGATACCTGTCATCTGTCTTTCTGTTTTATTATTCTGGCTTTTTAAAATAAAAATCACCCAGAGTCTCTTGGAGTGAGGCATTCTTTAAATCTAGGTAAATCAATAAACAGCATGGTTGATTCTGCATGCAAAGTAGAAGAGATGCAGCACTGGTATCCAATTTGCTATTGGCAGATTTCCTACCACAAAAAAAAGGCAAAACTGTCAAATAAGCAAATTGAATCCAAAAAAAGGGCAATATACATATACATACTGGGTCACCAAAACAGAAAAGGCCTGGGGGAAGAGTGAAGAAGCTCTTGTATGTCATTTGCCCATTCCAAAGCACTTTCTCCAAACCAGGCCCGATACCATAAAGCTCTCTGTCAGTGATTAGAAATTATTGTACAAGCCGCATATATCGGGTACACAATTGCTAATGAAATGCATGCAAGATGATAAACAACTTCCTTTTCCTGCTGAAGTCCAGCTGCAACTAGGCCTTGTCTCCTTGAAGCCGTAAATCAAGCCTTTGTACTCCAGGAGGATTCAATCAGCTGCAGGTGTGGGCCCAGCACAGCCTGCCTGGGATTAGGTAGCAGCATTTGAGAGGAGACCCCCAAACAGCACCAGCAAAATACACCACATGCGTTCAAGCTTTGGAGAAAGGAAAGGAAAAGGAAGGAAAGGAAAAACTGATGAAATGTGGCATGGGACCATGGAGTGCAACTTCAGGCTTCCACATCTGCAGGAAAGGGAGCAAAGAAGGGCCCTAATTTTACAGCCATAATGTCACACGGGGAACATATGACTCTAAAAATGGTGGCTGATCCTCCCTTTTAACCATTTCAGATGCACCTCTCTAGCCAAGCCATGCCAGGAATGACATCTTATCATCCACATCTAGTGGATTTTGAAAAGCAACCCACAAGAACACAATGCAGCAGCACCAGCACCAGCAAAATCCCCTCAGGTTTGACTGTACAGTCTCAAGTCCTTGGTCAGATTGCAAATTTGTAGAGGGAGCATTTGGAATTTTGCTCCGAAAAAGCCATGCTACAGCTCAATCAGGTATTGTCATGTTATATTTGTTGGATGAGCTCTTCATGTTCAGCTCTTCTGTTTTTAAAAACAATGGTTTGTACACGTGAAGAAGTATTCCATGTATGTCTGGTATTCATATTAAAAAGTATATAGGTTAAACACACACACACACACACATTATTTATATATATATATATATATATATATATATATATATATATATATATATATATATATATATATATATATATATATATGGGTTTTTTTAACCAGATATATGGTTAACCATATATATGAATCTGTTTTGCATTAGGTTATTTTGATAAGTGAAGTTAAGCATTACTTTTGACCATATATGATTTAGCTATTATGTCATTAATTCATGTACGATTCCTGTACAACTTATCTGAATAATGATTGTGGTTTTCTGCTTTACAAATTCACCTACTTCACCAGAAACCAAGAGAGTCAAATTTCTCACAGCATCTGGTTTCCATTTTGGGTAATTGCTATTTTCAGGAGTTATAATCATGTGTTATTGTAAGGACCACAGTGTCAATCACTCCACTAATGGGGAAAATTCAATGCCTAAATAATACCTAAGAGAACAAGAAACTGACTTAAACAGGTGCATTTAGACACTTTGCTTTAAGTGTAATGCTAGTCTATCAATTTAAACAAATCATTTTAAGGGGAATTTTTATGATTTCCATACCATTTGAAAATGCAATGTTTAATATAAAAAAAACAGATACTACTGTAATCTGCAGGATTAGTCTATACGTTACATCAAGCAGAATCAGAAGAAGGCTCCTGGAAAAAAATAGGTTTCAAGGGTCCTCTCCAGCTGAACTTCCAGAAATTGACCCATACCAAAAATTATGAATTTGGATTATGAACTGTAACTGCTGCTTCTGCTGCATGTCACCTTGATTGAGGAGATTTAGGTCTTATCTGGAACACGTCCAGTGTCCTTAGAGTGTTTGTGTCCTGCACTGAGGGTAGCTTGACTCTAAGCCAGTCTAAGAAAATCCTGCTTTCCCTTTGCTTTACAGATCTGCAAAGGTGGTAAATGTGAGGATTTGTGGCAAAGTTGCTCTTTCAGCCTTGGTGGAGCAGTGGGCTAATGCCTCCTTAAGTAACACCAGCTGCCTGCAATTAGTGCAGGTTCGCATCCCACCAGGCTCAAGGTTGACTCAGCCTTCCATCCTTCCCAGGTAGGTAAAATGAGGACCCAGATTGTTGGGGGCAGTTAAAGCTGACTTTGTAATAATGCCGCTTGGGGTGTGTGTGTAAAAGCCCTAATAAGCAGGCATATACATAGAATGAAGGCTACTGCTAAGCTTGTAAGCCGCCCTGAGTCTTCGGAGAAGGGCGGGATATAAATGGAATTAAAATAAAATAAAAATAAAATAAATAAATGTGAACAGTCACTGTTCCAGGCAGTCGTTAAATAAGAATTACCTGTACTAGCATAATGGTTATAGCACTTGCTTTACATAAATAATATCCCTGGTTTGAAACTTGGTGGATTTTAAATTATTTTTCTTTCCTGGAGCTACTTATTTTTCCACTGGGCTTTTCTTTTCTTTTTTTTAACAAGTTCAGCAGTGTACTATTTTGTTTTGTGTTTTTTCCCCAACCAGTTGCTTGGAAAAATTATGAAATGGTGCACCAACAGATTTGTTTAAAAACAAAAATAAAAAAAAAACCAAAGACTCCTGTGAAAAAGTAGGTAGAGCGGGCAAAGAAAAATAGCTATTAAAAAAATAAAATCTGATGGCTCTGGGGACATTCTGCAGGTAACGTAAACAGCTAAACAGCACAACCATTAGGCTAGTAAGAGAGACCTGCTATTTTTATTTTTTAGTTTATTTGTTCAAACTACCCAACTCCTAAATGCAATTCTGGGTAGCTGACATCAGGATTAAAAACAACACACCAAAATATCAGAGCAAGAATCTAAAAAGCACATCACATCGAACAGCAGTCACATGTTGGTTAAACACTTAAAGCCTGGCTCACTGCCCAGGCTAAAAGCTAGCTCTTGGGTGCTCTGTGAAAGGCCAGCAAAGGTGGGGCTATGAAGATCTCAGAGGCCCATTGTTCCACAGCAAAGGTACCATGTCAGAGAAAGCATGCCTCCTAAATCCATCAGGTGATATGGTTAAATAGAATGGATCTGAAGCCTGCTCACCTGGTTGGATCTTATGGGCTAAGATCTGCAAATAACTGGGCCTGTGCCATGAAGGGTTTGGTAGGTGATAACCAGCACCTTAAATTGCACTTGGAAGGCTACTGAGAGTCAGGGCAGCTCATGTAGCAGTGGGGCTGTCTGACTATATCTGAAAGAATATTTGTAGCTCAGGGTTGAAATGAGGGGTCCTTGGTGCTCTCCGAGCTTGCTTGTTTTCTTGCAGATGTTTCATTGCCCTAACTAAGTAACATCAACAGTGCTAGTAAGGAGTGTGGTTTGCTGTCAGTTTACATTCTGGTGGCTTGCCTGTCTGTGTGGGTGGGGGCCGGTCTTAGAGATTCTTTGGTTGGGCTGTTTGCTAATGACTATATCTTTTTGCCTATCTGTACTGCTCCTTATGAGTGATCTAAAAGAGTAGCCTCACATGTACAGCATATTGCATTAATCCAAACCTGAGGTGACCAATGTGTGAATGATCATGAGAATGGTCTATAAAGGGGCGCAATTGATTCACAAGAGGGATCTGTGCAAAAGCCCTCCTAATTGTAGCTATCACCTCTTCTTCAGGCAACAGTCTGGGAACCTTCAACTGTGCGCCCGTTCTGCCTGGGGGAACTTTACCCCCTCCAGAACAAATGATAGAAGTGCCCAGATATGGTGTGCGGGCAGAACCTCGCAGCTTTTTGGAAGAGTTGACGTTAAGCCGGTTTCACTCCCAAATAGGCTCTCATAGCCTCTTGACCAGCCTTTTGTCAACCTTTTTTAATCTGTAGAAACCCTTGAAATAATTATCCGGCCTCAGAGAACCTCGCAACAAAAACTATTATACCTGTAGTTCACAATATGTTCCAGGGCGGGGGTGTCAAACTCGCTGCATCATGTGACATGTCACGATGTATCGTGCCTTTTTTTCCCTTGCTGGGGCTGGGGTGGGCGCGGTTTCCATATGACGCATTGGCCCGCAGGCCGGCAGTTTGACACCCCTGTTCCAGGAATCCTCAGGTTACAGTGGCAATTTGTGACTGGGAGAGCAGTTGGCACTGGAATTTCCATTGCTAAACTATACTGCTGAAAAAAATAAAGGGAACACTTAAACAACACAATGTACTGTATTTAATAGTAGGATGTCTTATTTTCTGTTCCCTTTATTCTTTTGAGCAGTATATTTGGTCATAAGGCACAACATCATGTGACACCATCACTTAGTGAGAGCAATTCCAGCAGTCCCAGTTACTATCGTGACTCTAAGACCATGTAGGTCATTATTAAGAAGAAATGGGAGTCTGAGAAAAGCAGGCCAGTGCATGAGTATATTGGTGCCATGGGCAGGTGCTACAGAGTGCAGCAGATGCATAGGAGGCAGGGGAGAGAGCGATGCAGGCAAGCACTATGGAGTGTGGATTGGCAAAAACATCGCAGGAGCAACTTCCAACTTCCTGCTGGCTTTCCCATTGACTTTCATCATCATCATCTTCCTTTGCTGCTGAGGCATGCCAGGCTGAGGAAGCTGCTGAACCTTTGTGAGACCTTTGGGAATTCGTGCAAGCCTTTACACACCCACAGGGAGTCACTGAGGCTTCGCAAGACTGTGTGAAGTCCTTGAAAGACCTTGCAAAGGGCCAGCAGATGCCTCAGCTTGGAGGACCACAGTGATGGGAAGAAGAAGAAGAAGATAGTCCACTGGAGGAGGAGACAGAGATGGGCAGTGGCGGTGGAGTGCAATTATTAATTCTGCTGAATATACAGCTGCACTGTGCATGTGGGAGTAGAAGGCTTCCCTTAGCAATAATAGTATATACTACAAAATTAACAGTGCATTAGAACTTTAAGGAGATGAATTGGCCAAACTGTATTTCCAGACATTTTTGTCTCAAGAGAACATACTTTTTCCATAAAACATGTAAGTACTCCTGCCTATCCCACAGGCAGACACATGACTAGCGTCTGCCTACAGCCTAGTAAAAGTTTTACTGTTGAATTCTACTGGTGATATAAAGTGCCTCTCTGCTTTGAGGGAACAAAGTACTGAATTTCTAACTGTTTATTTGACCCAAGGTATTATCTTAGGCACACAACACACATCTTACATTGTTTCTGCAATTGCAAAGAGAAATCGTCACTGACTGTATCCAGCCAGAGAAAACAGCTCTTTGGCCCATCATTAGGGACAGAAAACAGGGACAGTCTCCCCTCTGGCAACAGAGCTGAGCAACGAGCAGGTACCAAAGAAGCAGGAGCAGGAAGAACTTGAACTAGACCTTCGCTGTACCATCAGGCTCTTTAGCTGGATGTGAATGATGTCATGTATTATGACAGCCTTCCTGTGCCTGACAGTCTCCAGGTACGTTAGGGTTGCAGGTCCCAGAATTCCCAGCCAGATGTGCAATCCCAAATGGACAAATGCTCTTATGGGATAGATACTGGAGAAAAATGGATTCATTCTCGACCCAGAAGCCTTTGTAATGTTAAAATACGCCTTCCTAAACCTGTTAATAAATACACCTTGCTTTAGTAGGCCATTTTTAATATGTCATTTAGAGGATACTAAGTGATAATACAAAACAGTCACATGCTCATCGCTATACCCTACTAGCTGTTGTGTAGTTGAGGAGGCCTAACTAACCATTTTGAAAAGACACACCCACATGACATTGCCTTGGTCTCATTCTCAGTCTGCTATGAAGACATCTCAATGTCATCTTTAGCTACTTTGGTTGAAAGTAGTGTTCGCCTTTTTCCCCCCACCAACACAAGTCTTGCTGTGGACATAATCTCTGACACCTCTGTTACGATCTTAAAGATGACATGCTCAGAATGAATGAACCTTTATTGTCAAAGTACAACCATGTATACATTGAGATTGGCTGAGCCTCCCTTCGTGCCCCCGCCCCCACACACAACTCACAGTGGCAACAAATCCACCATCTTATTACACCATGTGAGCAAATCGCACACAACACACCGGCCTCGCAAGTCAGTCATACATAAAGTTATTTCCCGTTCAAGAGCCTGACAGCCCATGGATAAAAGCTGTTCTTCAGCCTGTTGGTATGGCTGGCTATACTCCTGTATCTCCTACCCGATGGTAGGAGAGTAAAGAGATGCCGTCCAGGGTGTCATCCCTGAGAATTTTCCTCACTCTTTCAAGGCAGCGAGCCCTGGCAATGTCATCCAGTGGTGTCGGGGGACAGCCCACAATGTCTTGTACTGTGCTCACCACCCTCTGTAATACTTTCCTATCCGTGGCTGTCAGACCAGAATAGCAAACCACAATACAGTACGAGAGGACGCTCTCTATAGTAGACCGGTAAAAGAGGGTCATTAGCCATTGTTCTACCCTTAGGGATTGGAACCTGCTCATCTATTGGCTACAAATGGCTGCTGTGGACACCCCCCCCAACTTCTGACCTCTAGGCCCTTGGCTCTTTTGTCTTGCGCTGCAAATGAGACTGGGGAGCACATTTCCTCACAGGCATTACATCAGCTATTTATATACACAGGTTTAGGTTCTTTTGACAGAGATTAGGTCCGTTTTTACAATATGATTCTGATATAATTTGCTTAAGAATGGTAATTGGAACTGGTAACTCCATTGCTAAGCTAGTTAGTTGTGGCAGTCCCGGTTGCCATTGTTGGGTGAATCACATGTGTTCTCAATGTCCCATTGTAACTTCAGGCTGGTTCTTGACTTGGCTTGGTGGACATCAGCAAGGAAGATTGCAAATCGTGATCATGTAATTGTGTGACTTTGCGACCATTGTAATTGTAAGTGGGTTGCTGAGCACCTGAATTGCAACCACGTGACTGCAGGGACGATGCAACAGCTGCAACTATAAGGGCCTGTCATAAATCCCTCTTGTTCAGCACTGTCGTAACTTTGAACCATCACTGAACAAGTGGCTGTGCAACAAGAACTACCCCTATGTTCCAAAGATTGCTAGACTTGTGTTTTAAAAGATAGGACTAGCATTGTCCCATGGAAAAGTACTGGTTCTGAAACATACGTGGCACAGGTTAATATCGAGAAGGACAGCCATGTTCTGCCAGCTGGATTTGTTACCAGTTGAGTGCATGTATTACAGGTAATACTCAAATTATGACCACAGTGGAGCACAGAATTTTGGTTGTAAGTCATTGTTAGTTTAAGTCAAGGCACAATTTGACCAGACTTGATTTTACAACCATTTTTACAATTGTAAAGCAAGTTACCATGGTCGTTAAATAAATCATGTGGTCATTAAGCAAACCACATGGTTGTCAAGCCAATCCAGCATATCCAATGGGTGGGGGTGGGTTGCTCCTTTTCTGCTGGAAAATGGCAAAACATCACAATCACTTGACTGCGGGACACTGCAATCCGTCATAGATATGAGCCAGTTGCCAAGTGCCAAAATGCAACCATGTTACCACGGGGATGTGTGTGTGCAATAGTTGTACCTACAAGGTTCAATCATAAGTGGCTGTTTTGAAATCTGTTGCAACTTTGTTAAGCAACTGACTATAGGTCGAGGACCTATATAGTACAGGTGTTTTTGACAAAGGGTTTCATTTTTTTTGTCCCTTGAGGTATGGGAGGTGTCCAGTGGTGGGATTCAAATACGTGAACAGTTGGTTCTCTGTGTGGATGCTGCTTCCGGAAGTCCATTCTGGGCCTGGGCAACAAAAAATTAGCTACCGGTTCTGCCGAAGTGGTGCGAACCAGCTGAATCCCACCATTGGAGGAGTCACTGCCATTTTGCCTGCTTTGTGGCTACTTCCAGGTGCTGCTGGACACAGCTACTCAACCTCAGCAGATCAGTGGTTCTATCCAGTATCTGTCAGCTGGACTGTCTTTGTCAGCTGCACTATGTTTGGAGTTTCGCTTAGTGATCTTTCAGAAAAGCAACAGATCTGGAGCACGCACAGATGCACCCCACAACAGCAACCAGTTATATTGGCAGCTTGAAAAGTAGATAAACCTTGTGATGCAGGATTTTTTATTTTCCCCCAAGCCTCCCCGATTACAGATTAAGGAGGGGACTGGTAGTTGTTTTTCCCACTGGCAGGTGATGCTGGATAGGAGAAGAAGGAAGCCAGGGAATCCATCCAAAACATGCTGGGCATTAAAGTGGTAAGGACAGCATCATTCACTACCTTGTTACTAAAGCAGACTAAGACTTGTCTGTCAGGGCAGAGGAATTTATGCCAGTATATTTTCCTGCCAACTCAAGGACTGGCGGACTCTACGTTAATGCAGCCATCTGGAAGAGCCTTAGACTCACCTCTTTCCCCAGTGCCAAGCTTGATTCATTCCTATGACACTAGCTAATTTCTGTTTCCCTCCTGACTCTGCCTTAGTTTTAATTCTTTTTCTTTGGGAGGCTAACAAGATTTAGATTTTTCCTACCTGTGTTGCCTATCATTTCATAATTGACAGTGATCACAACGACCATGATTCTTAAATAAAAGGAGGCAAAAGAGTTTATTTTAGAATACAGTAAGAAATAAAATTAAAGTAAGATTAATATGGAGCCATGCAATTATCACATAAAGGAAAACGGCGAGACAGGAAGAACTCTTATTGTAGGAATCTAATTCCTTAGATCCTCCAATGAATTGAGTTCAACAAGCAATATTCCCAGACCCATCTTTTTTTCTCACCAACTGTCCTGAGTCTGAAAAACATCTTCTGAAGATTGAGACACTGTGGGCATTGAATAATATAAGATGGAGAGAAGACGAATGATGAAGGGACTAGCATGCAGAAAGATTTCTTTCCTTGATATTTAAAAATGTTTTTATTTAACAGTCAGTTCCAATAAATTTAATGTGACTTAGTTCTGAAATATGAATATGATTGTCAATAAAGAAGAATATTTGTACAGAGTTGTCAAGTGTTGAAATGAAGGGTCCTTGGTGCTCTCTGAGCTTGGTTGTTTTCTTGCAAATGTTTCATTACCCAAACTAGGTAACTTCATCATTGCTAAATGTCTACCATTCAGTCAGAGTTCAAGGAGCTTCTTGGATGAAAAGCAAAACATCTTCAAAGAAAAACAGGAAAGTCGAGTTGCCTCCTGAAACAACACTAATAATAATAATAATAATAATAATAATAATAATAATAATAATAATAATAATAATAATAATAATATAATAATAACAACAACAATAACAATAACAATAACAAGAAAGTCGAGTTGCCTCCTGAAACAACACTAATAATAATAATAATAATAATAATAATAATAATAATAATAATAATAATAATAATAATATAAAGTTGAAAAGGACCTTGGAGGTTATCTAGTCCAACCCCCTGCTCAGGCAGGAGACCCTATACCATTTCAGACAAATGGCTGTCTAGTCTCTTTTTAAAAACTTCCATGGTTGGAGCATTCACCACTTCTGGAGGCAGGTTGTTCCACTGGTTCTGACTGTCAGGAAGTTTCTCCTTAGTTCTAGGTTGCTTCTCTCCTTGATTAGTTTCCATCCATTGCTTCTTGTCCTGCCTTCGGGCGCTCTGGAGCATAGCTTGACTCCCTTTTCTTTGTGGCAGCCCCTGAGATATTGGAACACTGCTATCATGTCCCCCCTCGTCCTTCTCTTCGTTAAACTAGACATACCCAATTCCAGCAACCATTCCTTATATGTTTTAGCCTCCAGTCCCCTAATCATCTTTGTTGCTCTTTTCTGTACCCTTTCTAGAGTCTCAACATCTTTTTACATCATGGTGACCAAAACTGGATGCAGTATTCCAAGTGTGGCCTTACCAAGGCATTGTAAAGTTGTATTAATACTTCACATGATCTTGATTCTATCCCTCTGTTAATGCAGCCTAGTGTTGGCTTTTTTGGCAGCTGCAGCACACTTCTGGCTAATATTAAGTGATTGTCCACTAGGACTCCGAGATCCCTCTCACAGTTACTACTATTGAGCAAAGTACCCCCTATACTATATCTGTACATTTGGTTTTTCTTGCCTAAATGTAGACAACCATGGGACAACCATGATGTGGATGGCTGAGAATCTCCATAGACATTTAGCTATGAACCTTCTAATGATGTGGGAGTATGAATGGATTTCCAGAAAACACTGCAGACTGCAGGAACCATTTGCACTTCAGTTTGAGATATAGATAACACAGACTCATCTCCAACAGCCTGTGCCTGTCTTCAACAGTGAAGGAACACAGGACAGAAAACATCCTGCAAACAAGAAGACTCCACACACATTTGCACTACTCAGGTGATCCTGAGGATACAAGTAAACCTCCAGGTAGCATCAACGACTCTTTAAAAGAATGCAAATGACCAGCTGTCTGCAAGGAATATAAATCCTTCCATTCCCCACCATCCAGTCAGAGCTGAAGTAGCTTCTTGGATGAGAAGTGAAACGTCTTCAAAGGAAAACAAGAAAGACCAGTTGCCTCCTGAAAAAGCACTTTTGGCACAATCATCATTGCCAGCACTGATGTTGACCCGCATATAGGTTTCTCAAGAGACAAATAAGATGGTCTGATACTCCCATCTCTTTAAGAACTTGCCACAGTTTGTTGTGATCCACACAATGAAATGCTTTAGCATAGTTAGTGAAGCAGAAGTAGATGTTTTTCTGGAACTCCCTAGCTTTCTCCATGGTCCAGCATATGTTGGCAATTTGATCTCTAGTTCCTCTGCCTCTTCGAAATCCTGCCTGTATTTCTGGTAGTTCTCGATCCACATACTGCTGGAGTCTAGCTTGTAGAATTTTAAGCATAACTGTACTAGCATGTGAAATGAGTGCAATGGTGTGATAGTTTGAACATTCTTTGCCTTTCTTTGGAATTGGAATGTAAACTGATCTTTTCCAATCCTGTGGCCTCTGTTGAGTTTTTCAAATTTATTTATTTATTTATTTATTTATTTATTTATTTATTGGGACTTATATGCCGCCCTATCTCCCAAAGGACTCAGGACAGCTAACAACAATAAAATACAAATAGGATACAAATATTAAGAGGAAATTAAATTATACGTAGCCCCAACTAAAACCAATAAAACGTTAAAACCATATTAAAACCCCATTATCATCAGTCCAGGTCGGCCTGTTGGAAAAGAAGTGTCTTAAGGTCACAACGGAAGGACCGGAGGTCAGGGGCCATCTGGAGCTCCACGGGGAGCTGATTCCACAGGGCAGGTGCCCCCAGCACTTTTACTGCATCATCTTTTAAGATTTTGAATACCTCAGCTGGAATACTGTCAACTCCATTAGCTTTGTTGTTGTTCAGTTTTTCTAAGGCCCACTTCACTTCACATTCTAGGATGTCTGGCTTGAGGTCAGTGACCACCTCATCATGGTTATCAGGGACATTAAGCTCGTTCTTGTATAGTTCTTCTGTGTAATTTTGACACTTCTTCTTAATCTCTTCTGCCTCTGTTAGGTCCCTGCCATTTGGGTCCTTTATCATGCCCATTTTTGCATGAAAGGTTCCCTTCATCTCTCCAATTTTCATGAAGAGATCTCTAGTCCTCCCTATTCTGTTGTTTTCTTCTATTTCTTTGCACTGTTCATTTAAGAAGGCATTCTTATCTGTTCTAGCTATTCTCTGGAATTCTGCATTCAATTGTGCGTATATTTCTTTTTCTCCCTTGCCTTTCGCTTCCCTCCTGTTTTCAGCTATTTGCAAAGCTTCCTCAGACAGCCATTTTGCTTTCTTGCATTTCTTTTTCTTTGGGATGGTTTTAGTTGCTACTTCTTGTACAATGTTGCGAACCTCTGTCCATAGTTCTTCAGGCACTCTGTCTATCAGATCTAATTCCTTAAATCTATTTGTCACCTCTACTGTATATTCAACAGGGATATGATTTAATTGATAGCTGAGTGGCCTAGTGCTTTTCCCTCCTTTCTTCAGTTTAAACCTAAACTTTGCAATGAGAAGCTCATGGTCTGAGCCACAGTCAGCTCCTGGTCTTGTTTTTACTGACTGTATAGAGCTTCTCCATCTTTGGCTGCAGAGCACATAGTCAATCTGATTTCTGTGTTGACTGGTGATGTCCATGTGTAGAGCCATCTCTTGGGTTGTTGGAAATGAGTGTTTGCTATGACCTTCATATTCTCTTGAAAAAATTCTATCAGCCTGTGCCCTGCTTCATTTTGTACTCCAAGGCCAAACTTGCCTGTTATTCCGGTTATCTTTTGGCTTCCTACTTTAGCATTGCAATCCCCCATGATAATAAGGACATCATTTTTTGGTATTAGTTCTATACGGTGGTGTAGGGCTTCATAGAACCGGTCAATTTCATCCTCTTCAGCACCGGTGGTTGGGCATAGACGTGGACTACTGTGATATTGAATGGATTGCCTTGGATTCAAACTGAGATCATTCTGTCATTTGGTGGATTGTATCCCAGTGTTGCTTTTCCTACTCTTTTATTGACTATGAAGGCTACTCCATTTCTTCTGAGGGATTCTTGCCCACAGTAGTATACCTGATGGTCATCTGAATTAAATTCACCCATTCCTAACTCAATAATTTTACCTTTGGCTTGTGTGGCAAGTCAACCACTGTATAGGTATGATGTAATACAATAAGTAGAAGGACCCTCTCTCTTGTTAGCCTTTGTTCCAGTGCAATGACTCAGCTATATCCTCTTACAAAGATCTAGGGTGTGTTGTTGTTGTTTTTTTAGTCAAACATTTGTCCAATATATACAACAGACAGAGAATAAGAATTTATTTCACTTTGTGCACAAGGAGTAGAAACTTCCTGGTGACACTGGTGGGATATGCTCTTAAGAATACTGTGGAGCTTCCTAGAATAGTGCAGAAATTGGCTAGCTTAAGAGAATTTGGAAAGTAAACATGGTCCCTGCTGGAACTCTTCATGTTTTCTTCTCATAACGAGCCAACATAAATGTTATTTCAGATGTTATCAAGCCATTCTAAAACTAAAAGGTTGGTTTAAAAATGGCCACGATCAAAAACTTAGTCCTTCTCCAAATCATTTATTCCAAAGCATAACATTGACTCTAAACACAGATAACTAAAATGATTAGTCCTTATAAGCAATGCGGATTCAGTAGCCACATTGAACTGGAGAAATTTTTTGAGAGAAACAGAGAGAAGGAATGGTTTGTTCTTGCTCTTGAGAATTATCTCTACATTAGACCATCCACAACAGTTTTTCATTCTTAGCAACTTTAAGCACTGGTGAGATGGGCAGCAGGTAAATTTAATAAATAAATAATATGTAGACTTCAACTCCCAGAATTCTTCAGCCACTAGGACAAAGTTGCCAATGTTGAGAAATCTGATAGTCTAAATCAGTGGTCCCTAACCTTTGTGGCTTGGCGGTCCCAAGGGAGGCAGGTAGGAGAGGGGAACCAGGCCGCACAAGCAGTGGGCTGGTGAGCATGCACATGCAGCTTGGCTGTGTGAATGGTGGGCTAGCGCACACACTCATGCATATGTATCTCAACTGCGAGCTGAGATGCGCATGCATGCGTGTATGTGCTGGCCTGGCGCTCACGTGAGTTGAGCTGCACATGTGTTTGTGTGCACTGGCCAACAGCCCAGTTGCAAATAGGCCATGGCCTGGTAGTGGAGGACAGAACTAATTCAAGAATATTGATCTAAGAGATAAGGAGAACGAACTATTGAATTTATAATTTAAACTCCATGGCAGATATTCCTGCTATCTAGGGTAAATGTGAAGGAAAATAAGACGCCTCTATCTTTCTCTCTTATGAAAGTTAACCATTCCAACAATAAATAGCCAAAAGACAATTTAAGTGTTGCAAAGCAAACTCCCTGGCATACAGACCTTGCTCAGATCACTTTATGAGGAAGCAGAATGAAAGTAAGAAGTGGTGTGTGAATGAGGTAGCCAATTTTTCGAAGTTGAAAGACTGCCTCATTCGCACACGGCACTTTTTACTTTCATTTGGTATTTCAATCTTTAAAAGTTGAAAGACTGGTTGCCTCATTCCATGTATCACTTGTGTGACTGATTGTTGGTCCTAACAGGGTGGGAAAGCTTTTTATCCATTTCAGGTAGCAAAATTTTTGGACCCGTGCTTTAAAGGTTATTTGGAAGTTTCTATTTTCACTCAGTGATAGAAGCCAAATGGAGCGGAGTATTTAAGAGCAGGAGTAAAAAAAAAGCTGAAGTGTAGCTTGATTTGCTAACAGGATAAAAGCAGGGGAGCCATTAGCAAGCAAGACCTTTGAGTGGCTTTCAACTGAAAGCTCCTCGCTTAGCAAATCCAGGGGGATGGGCCTTGAACTGCACTACTGAACTTACTGAGTGTTATGTATTGGGCTCTTGTGATATACCACGTGGGTTGCTGGAGCAGCTAACGGCTCCCCAGCAACCCAGACTGTCTCCTGTCCTGCAATTGGCTAGCCCCAGGCGGCAATGGTTGGTTCAAACCTATTGGCTGCTGCCTAGGGGCTAGACTATATATTGCGACTGGTTGCAGCCCTTGCTTCAGTACAGTTCCAGCAAGAAATAAAAGTATGAATTATCCTCTACTCAGCCTCGCGTCGTCATTCCTGCACCAAAGAACCCACTATTTAACAGTGGCGACGAAGGTGGGATCCTGCTTCGCTGATTAGAGCTGAAGTCCACGAGGGGAAGGTAGCACACGCTGGAGGGAAGAGGCATTCCCCCCCCCAAGGCCTGCTAGCAAGCTACACTAGCGGCCTCGTGCTCAGTGGATGCATTCCCTGAGCCTTGAAGCAGGATCCAAAGATCGCAGGAAACAGAGAGAAGAATGCCAAAGGTCAGCAAATTAAGAGAATTCGATGTGAAACACCCAGAGGAATGGCCATCTTATCTTTCGCAAGTAGAAAACTATCTCAGAACCAATCAGATCGCGGAAGAAGGACTGAAGGCTGCAATGCTGCTTTGCGTGTGCAGCCCAGCAACCTTTGATTTGGCCGAGAATCTTTTTGCGCCGACACCAATCGAAGCGGTCTCCTACGCAGATCTAAAAAAGAAGCTAACCAGGCACTTCCAGCCCAAGATCTCTGAGATGGCTTGGCAATTCAAAGTTGACCAAAGAGTGCAGCTACCCAGGGAGACAGCTTCGGAGTTCATTGCGGGCCTAAGACAGGCCGCACGCCTATGCAAGTTCTCAAATTTAGAAGAACGACTAAGAGACCGGCTCATCTGTGGCCTATGGGACAGAACGCTTCAGCAGAGACTATTTGCTAGACCCAATTTAATGTTTTCTGAAGCACAGGACGAGGTGATTGCCGACGAAGCCGCCGGGGGCGCAGTGCAGACAGTTCAGCCCACCAAACCTGAAAACGTCGAAGAATCGGTCCATCTTGAGATCGCTAAATGCACCGGAGAATAGTCAGATGAAGAAGAACCTGAAATCAACCGACTCCAAAAGCAACCCAATGTGCAACACCGCAACAGCCACCAGCGAAAGGACGGTTACAAGGCAGTTCTCTTACTGAGATGTAAGGGGTGCGGTGGCAACCATCTTTGTGCCAATTGCAGATTTCGTTCTGCCATGTGTAGAGCTTGCGGAAGAACAGGCCACATCAGGGTGGTTTGCAGAGCCCGCCAGAGAGACTGGCCACCCAAACACCAGTCGGAAGAACCAACTAGGAGAGGTACTGGGGCCCAGGGTCCAGTTAGTGTAGGATTCTTCAGAAGCCGTAGAAGCGTATGCTGCACTGGGGCTTGACGCCCTCTCAAACCCAAACTTAATCTCTTCGTAGAGCTACAAGGAGTTCCATGTAAGATGGAATTGGACTCCGGCTCTGCAGTCTCAATCATTTCGCAAGACACATTTAACTTCGTGTGTAGGTGCAGTAACAATTGGGCCAAACTAAGACCCTCAGATATCATTTTAACGGATTTTCAAAATGCTCACGTTAAAGTTAAGGGAGAAACCACTTTATTGGTAAAATTTAAAGGGTTTTTGGGGCACCTGGATGTAATAGTAGTAGGGGGCCAGAGAACGAATCTCATTGGACTTGATTGGTTTGATGCCTTAGGTATTCAGATTACTGGCATAAACCAGAAACAAACTGCAGACCTCATGTCAGTGTGCAAAGAATACATGGATGTTTTTGATTCAACCCTAGGGACATACACGCCTATCTCTTTTAAGTTAAATCCCAAAGCTGTCCCAATCAGGGTTAAATCTTGCAGGGTCCCCTTTGCTTTAAAACATAAAATTGATTCCTAAATTGATAAGCTTGTAGAACAGAGCGTGTTACAGCCTGTTGATGGGGGGGGAGTGGGAAACTCCTATTGTCACCCCACTTAAAGCCAACAGGGAAGTTTGTATTTGTGCTGACTATAAGTGCACATTAAATAAGGCCCTCAAGCAACACTCTTACCTGGTCCCAGTGGTCAATCATATTTTAGCTTCCTTGCAAGGGGGGACTATTTTTGCTAAACTTGATTTAGCACAGGCCTATCTGCAATTGCCAGGGTTTTTTTTTATCCCATTTATATCCCGCCCTTCTCCGAAGACTCAGGGCGGCTTACAATCTAAGAAGCAAAAATCAATGTTCTTAGCAATAGCCTTCTTTCTATGTATATGCCTGCTTATTAGGGCTTTTGCCCCCCCCAAGCAGCATTTTTACAAAGTCAGTTTATTGCCCCCAACAATCTGGGTCCTCATTTTACGAGGCCACAGCTGCGGCTCAAACGATCGTGACTCACAGAGGGGCATTCAAGGTTAAACACTAACAGTTTGGAGTCAGCGTTGCACCGGGTATTTTCCAAGGGATTATGGAACATACACTTGACTTAAGGGTATTCAGGGTGTCTGTCCTTATTTTGATGAAGTTCTTATTGCAGGGGAATCCTCTGAAGTGTTGGCAAGTAGGCTCAGGGTTGTTTTGCAGAGGCTTCGCAAAGCAGGCCTCAAATTAAAAAAAACAAGTGTAGTATTGGGGTTTCATCAACAGAATTCTTGGGTTTCCTCATTGATGCTAACAGCATTCACCCCGCTGATTCTAAAGTGAAGGCCATTAAAATGGCTCCTAGGCCCAAATCAAAAGGAGAGCTTCAAGCATTTTTGGGTTTCCTAAATTTTTATTACATATTTCTACCTCATAAGGCAGCAATAGCAGAGCCCCTCCACAGGCTACTAGACAAAAAAGCTCCTTGGAAATGGACTAACTTACACGAAAAAGTTTCCAGGACTTGAAAGCAATACTGTCACAAAAGTCCACTGTAACTCATTACATAGAGTCTAAACCTGTATGTCTTGCATGTGATACATCTCCCTATGTGGTGGGGGCAGTCTTAAGCCACATAGAAAAAAATGGGAAACAGGTTCCTATAGCATTTTACTCAAGGACCTTGTCCTCTGCTGAGCGCAACTATGCCCAGATTGAGAAAGAGGCTCTGGCCATATTCGCTGGAATTAAAAAATTTCATGATTATTTATATGGCAGGGATTTCATTGTCTACACTGACCACAAACCTCTGTTGGGACTGTTCACAACAGACAAACAAACTCCCCATATACTATCTCCAAGAATGTTGAGATGGTCTATTTTCCTGTCTGCATACAATGTTAAATTAATTCACAAACCAGGAAAAGAAATGGGCCATGCTGACTACCACTGCCAATAATGGATCCAGAGCCAGCTCCTGCTGCTAGAATACTGTCCATACAGGACATACCTGAGTTTCCCCTCCATGCAGGGGACATTGCTGCTGAAACTGCCACAGATAAAATACTTAGTAGAGTGTTGTCATGGGTATACACAGGCTGGTTGGAAAAAGGTCCAGGCTCCGAATTTTAAAGCTATTTTGTCAGGAGGCACGAGTTGTCTGCACATAAAGGGTGCATTTTATGGGGGAACAGAGTCATAATTCCCACTTCCCTAAGTGACAGGGTTTTACACTCATTACATGAAGGCCATCCAGGCATTTTCAGAATGAAAGCTTTAGCTAGAAGCTACCTTTGGTGGCCTGGCCTTGATAAGGCCATTGAGAGTCAAGTCCATGGTTGTTATACATGCCAGCAATCTAGGCCTGAAATGCCACAGGCCCCAGTTTACAGGTGGGAGGAAATGCACACTCCCTGGTCTAGGATTCACATAGACTACGCTGGGCCTTTTCAGAGGCAGCTCTTCCTGATAGTAGTGGATAGCCACTCAAAATGGCTGGAAGTAATTCCAGTTCCTAACATGACTACTGCTAGGACCATCCAGGTGCTGAGAAAACTCTTTGCAACATATGGGTTTCCTGAAGTCTTAGTCTCTGACAATGGAGCCCAATTCACTGCTGCTGAATTTCAGGCTTTCCTTAGAGCAAATCTCATCAGACATGCAACGTCTGCACCTTTTCATCCATCTTCTAATGGTCAAGCCGAATGCATGGTGAGGACAATGAAGGAGGCACTCAAGTGCATTGTCACAGGTGACTGGCATCACAGATTGGCAGATTTCTTACTCTGCCAGCATTCTACACCCTGCATGGCCACAGATAAAAGTCCTGCAAAATTATGTTGGGGGAGGTGTTTGATTACTAAACTGGACAGGTTGCATCCAGACAGAGTGGCAGCAGAAGCCTCTCAACCAAAACCCCTGAGGGGACTGCACATTGGCGATTGGGTTTGGGCCAGGAACTATGGTCAGGGGAATTTGTGGGTTCCTGGTCAAATCACCAAGGAATCCAGACCCCTATCTTATGAAGTGGGGTTGGAGGGAGGGCGACTGGTCAGAAGACACATCAACCAACTCAGGAAAATGTTTCCAGAATGGTCACTAAGTGAGGACTGTGGCATAAGTCCCTCCCAAGGTCCTCAAACTTGCAGCCAAGCCAGCCCTCACATGGACTACCAGGACTTTTCCTTCTCAGCGGAGATGGAACCAGAGGGAGAACCGGGGAGCTCAGGGGTGCAACATGTACCCCCTGACAAAGCGAGCCATCCGAACTTCAGCAACCGCTGTGCCTACTCTGCCGAACAGACTGACTCTGGGATGGGCCAACCTGGTGAGGCCAGCCAAAATGTTTCGGATGCCCTTGATTCAGGAGCACAAAGGGACACAGGAGCACAAAGGGACACAAATCTACCCAGCCCACTGGGTAAGCTGGTAGACCACAAATTGATGGGAACTCTGAGACGTTCCTCTAGGGCACACAAGCCTCCTTCGTACCTTACAGATTACATTGTAAAATAAAGAGATATATATTGTTGTAAAATCTGTTGCCACTAAACTACAGAAACTAGTGCTTTGTGTAACTGCCTATTGCTACAAATGGAAGCCTGATCATTTAGACATTGTTTAATCTCATTGTATTCCACAGTGATTTTTATTATTTTTATTATTATTACTTTATTGTGTGTGTATTGATTAATAAGTCTTGACAACTGTCAAGACTAATTGTTGTTGTCATAGTCTGATCTAAGAGAGGAGGGGTGTTATGTACTGGGCTCTTGTGATACAGCACGTGGGCTGCTGGAGCAGCTAATGGCTCTCCAGCAACCCAGACTGTCTCCTGTCCTGCAATTGGCTAGCCCCAGGCGACAATGGTTGGTTCAAACCTATTGGCTGCCGCCTAGGGGCTAGACTATATATTGCGGCTGGTTGCAGCCCTTGCTTCAGTACAGTTCCAGCAAGAAATAAAAGTATGAGTTATCCTGTACTCAGCCTCGCATCATCATTCCTGCACCAAAGAACCCACTATTTAACACTGAGTTTTGCAGTTCTTCTCTCAAAAGATCTTGGCTTTTTGTGGTTTTTAATATATGCCCTGCATACGAGCTATTATTCGCACCAGAAAGCAAGCAAGAGAAAAGAGAGCGAGCGAGCGAGCCATAAAAGGCATTTCAATAAATAATTAAAAATAACAGAATTTAATATAGTCCACCAACATAAGCAATGGGTGAATTTTAAACAGGTGTTGGAAACCACATTTGGGACCAGTTCCTTTGTTCTCCATTCATATTTGGGATTTTACATCTGTTTTTTTGTTTTATTATTCTCCGCTTTGCTCTGCTTCTGAAAACAGCACTATTTACTGTTTCCCTCTTAGGGACAAATTTACATACTTGTAAGCAGTATTCTGAATAAGCAACCATGTAGTTATAGTGCATGAATTTTAACATGTTGTGGCCTTCACCAGGGGTCCCCAACCCCTGGTCCGTGGACCGGTACCGGACTGCAGCATGCCAGCAACCGGGCCACACAAACAAGCAAAGCCCCATATGTGGGATGCAGGCAGCACACAAAACCATGCACCCTCCAGTCAATGGAAAAACGTTTCCCCACACAACTTGTCCCTGGTGCCCAAAAGGTTGGGGACCTTTGGCATTCACCAATTCATCAAGGTGATTTGGGCACAGAGTAACATTAGGCAGCTTTCCAGCCAAGGTATATGCTTGGCTATGCAGTTCAATGAATGTATATTCAAAAAATAAATCCTACTGGCAATGATTCTTAAGAAAGCAGATGTGGGATCACAGCCTCAATCTTGCTTACTTATAGCAATGGGGTTAAATCGTGTTAAATTTATTTACGAGTATGTCAAAAAAGTAGAGGAATATTTACTTCCTAGGCAGCAATTTTGCATAGCACACAAATGCCCACAGTGCTGGATATCTTTGGATAGTGAGATGGGTGGCATATAAATAAAATAAATAAATGCATATGAAAAATATCCTATATTTTCTTTCAGTGAACAAAGACTTCTCAACCTCCACTTGAACATTTCTGAAATTCTTAATGGCTGCAAGCATCCCAATTAATATTTACAGTTCTAGGTTGTGAAAAGAGTAAGATACGTAAAAGAGAAAACTATTATGCTTTCGAGTTAATTCAATGTCAGTTCAAAATTAATATGGGTCAATACTTTAGAGAGAACCTTTTTTTTGTCACCCAGCCCTTAGAGCAGTGTTTCTCAACCTCAGCAACTTTAAGATGTATGGACTTCAACTCCGAGAATACCATAACCAGCCATGAACATTTTTTACTTTCTGCAGGCCTTCCAAGTTCCTTTAGAGAATGTTTTGCTTTTTTAACATAAAATTATTTTGTATTTGTATACCGGCTGAAGATCTCAATGTATAATCAAGTGTCTGACCTGGCTATTCAAAATGTGGAAGTACTTAGCTAACCTCGGTTCATGTCAGAAGCTACATAACTTTGGCCCTGACAATTTCAGGGCTTAAAGTTGTCTGAAAAGTTGAAAAATAAAAATATTGGAAGAGGGTAATGTCAAATCACTACTGCAATGCTGCCTATAAAACTGCAGAGATGATGAGCATGATTGAAGAAAATTGCATGTGAGAATGACCTTGGGAGATGGAGGAGGGGAGAGATGCTATGGCCCACTAACAGGCCATGGCCTTTTGGCCACTGGGCCACGTGAGTGTCTGGCCAGTGCATGCATGTTCACGTGCACAAACAGCCTCACCCACGCAAGCGTTGCGGGCATTCACAGCCCCACTCATGTGAGCATTTGGGGCATTTGCAGCCCCATTCACACGGGCACCACCATGAGTGTTGTGGGCGTTCACAGCTTCATTCACATGAGCATCACTTTGAGTGTTGTGGGCGTTCGTGGCCCCACTCATGTGAGCATCTTGGGCGTTTGCAGCCCCATTAACACGGGCACCACCATGAGTGTTGCGGGCGTTCACAGCTCCATTCACATGAGCATCACTTGTGAGTGTTGTGGGCGTTCACGGCCCTATTCATGTGAGCGTCATCGTGAGCATCACGGGCAATCGCAGCCCACTTGCGCAAGTGCTCATGGCCCCACTCACATGGCAATGGGTGTTTGTGCTTGTGCGTGGTGGTGTCCATGTGAATGGGGCTGTGAATGCGTTCACCCCCATACAAAACCATCCCTTCTTTCCCCCTTCCCCCTGCTCCGGGCCACCACCCTGAAAGGTTGGGGAATTCTGGCCTAAAGAATGAGCGGATAAGAGAGAGCATAGTCTGTAGTTGCACAATGGGCAGAGAAAGAGACTAAGAAAGAACCTCCCAACCTTCTCAGCCTCTAAAAGAGATGGCAGGAGATTTATACTATCAAACTTGCGAGATTGATGTCAGTCTTCCTCGGCAGATCAGACAGGAAATGTAATCAGATGAGCAAATTTTACTTTATTGTAAGGTTACATTAACAGACTTACAAGCCAGTTGAACATTCATAGATGGACTACCAATTAGGTAGCAGTACTTTACAATGCAAGGAGCTTTTCCTGCGTTAGGTAATGAATCATGTGAGGGGGAAAAAATATTAATCTGCAGGTATTTCCTAAAATCTTGATGGAAATAAGGAAGATCTGAGAGTGTTGTGCAGAAAATACAAACCATGTTTATCTGGATTAAGCTCGAGTATGATAAGATTTTCAACTCAAAGCTTTCTGACTAGCTAAGAAGCCTTCCCTAGCCTTATGAGATGGTCATGTTATTTTCCAGCAGAAAATCTTAGGTATGTTCCCACAGAACCTGGGGTATCATGGGAAAGTAAAATGGCTGTCTGTAACTGTCACCATTCAGGCAGCTCAGAAGAGGAATCATTTACCTGGTGCCCTACTTCTCCAGATAGGGCACATGGAGTCTGCTAGACATGAAACTGACCGAGGAAGTGCTGACCGAAGAGATAAATGAAAGGGGGAAACCTGAAAACAATTTTTTTCAAATAACCGTTCAATATCTAACTGTCAGTACCTCAGTTCTGCCTTCTATGTCTTCTTTTGTTTCTTAATGCTAGAGCTAAACTAGTCTGAGGAGATGGGTGTGCAGCTTGCAGCTGCCGTCTTGAATCCCAAGATTGCAAACAACAGCTGGAAAATGTGTCTTCAGTGCCATCTAAAACCTCAAAAACCAAACCTAAAAATAACCCCACGGTTATTATTTTAATTTCATTGCTGCTCAGTGACTCATGGTTTCTGGATGCTGCATATTCTTAGGTAATATTATTGCTTTATACATCAGCTTTCTATATTATCCACCAGAACAGAAGAACCCAGACTGCTGGAAGAACCACGTCTGTCTCCTGACAAAAGACAAGCCATTCTCCTTTGACGTTGCAGTGACAGCAGCTATTGTATCTTGTTTACAACACCAAGGATGAACATTTTCTTAGAGCCGCTCTCTCTCCCTCTTTGCTTCTTACTTTCCAACTGAATGCAGCAGAAATAGGCAAAGACTAGTTGTGGTTTGCCAAAATTATTGTAGAAATCTCTTCATTGAATGGGCATTGGCTTACTGAACTTTGGAAGCACTGGGTAAGATCTTTTATAGGCTTTTGTGCATTCATAAAAACCACTCAGTGTTTAACACATGGAAGCAAAAATTGGACTTTGAAGAAGCAGAATAAGAAGAATATCAATGCCTTTGAACTTTGATGTTGGAGATGACTCCTGAGAATCCACCCGTCCACCCATCCATCCATCCATTCAGTTTCTATAGCTTCCCATTTCAGTCAATGGCTCTAGGTCAGGGGCCTTCAAACTTGGCCCTTTTATGACTTGTGGACTTCAACTCCCAGAATTCCTCAGCCAGCCTGGTTGAGGAATTCTGGGAGTTGAAGTTCACAAGCCATAAAAGGGCCAAGTTTGAAGGCCCCCACTCTAGGTGAATTTAGAATACCATGGACAGCCAAGAAAACAAACAAACAGATTATCAAACAAATCAATTTAGAATTTTGATTTGAGTCACAAATGACCAAGTTCAAATAATTCTTATTTCAGATATATTATGCAAAGACCTAGCTGTTTGGAAAAGGTTGTAATGCTGGGAAAGGCGGAAGGAAAGAGAATAAGGTGAGCAAAGAGCAAGGTGAAGAAATTCAGTGTCAGTGGGGACGAATGCTTCATTGGAAGACCTAAAAGACCAGGTCAGAGGCAGATTGTCATGAAAAATCATTACCTATGTGGTCTATAAGAGTCCACAATGACTCGATGGGAGATAATTAAACAAAAATAAAATTTGGATTTAATGGACATTCTAAACAGACATAGCTTCCTCAAGTCTCTTACATCAAAGGTTTACTATTTGTTAGTGACCCTCGTCAGCTTTAGGAATTAGGAAAAGACCTTTATTATTACATCCAGCAAGAGAAAACAAGATACATAAGAGACTATATAATCAAGCTACTTTCTCAAGGTTGCTTCATCATAGTTAGCGTTCTCAAACATGATGTATACTAGAAAAGAGACAAAACCACAACCACAATGGAGCCCAAAATTTCTGTTGTTAAGCGAGGTAGTCAGTAAGTGAATCTTTTTTTTTTTTAATCCCATTTATATCCCGCCCTTCTCCAAAGACTCAGGGCGGCTTACAATTTAAGCACAAATCAAATGTGCTTAGCAGTAGCCTTCATTCTATGTCTATGCCTGCTTATTAGGGCTCTCGCCCCTCCCCCCAAGCGGCATTATTACAAAGTCAGCTTAATTGCCCCCAACAATCTGGGTTTGCCCCATGTTGCAATCTTTCTTGCCACAGTTGTTAAATGAATCACTGCAATTGTTAAATGAGTAACAGGGTGGTTAAGTGAATCTGACTTCCCCATTGACTTTGCTTGTCAGAAGGTTGCAAAAAGGGATCCACGTGACCCTGGGACCCTGCGTCCGTCATAAATATGAGTAAGTTACCAAGATGACATGACCATAGTGATGCTGCAACAGTTGTAAGTGTGAAAAAATGGTTATAAGTCATTTTTTTTCAGTGCTGTTGTAACTTCAAGTGATCACTAAACAAACTATTCTAAGTCGAGGACTACCTGTAATGCTGCAGAGAGAAAGCCAAGACTATAAACACAGTATGAACTAATCTGTCAGTTTTGACTTTCCCACGTTCTTAAAAAAAAGAAGTTCTTTCTCTTCCATTTATGAAGGAAATGGTGAATTGGACAAACTTTTTGCCCACATTATTCCTAGCACGGAGAGGAAGGTGTGGCATTTGTCATGCAGCTCTTGAAGAGGAGGGAGCTGGGAGGAAAAATAAGAAACAGGAAAAAGAGTGACAGGTTCAGTTTAGCTTAAGAAGTGTGGCTGAATAAGAAAGGGCCCAAATCCAAACTTTAAAAGAAAAGCACACAAAGCCGACTCTAACTGCATGCATAATATTGCTCAATTTCTTCTTCTTTTTTCCCCTGTCTTTTAATCTTGGGGAAGAAAAACTCTGCTCTACAAAAATGTATGTGTATATTTTGATAAGCTCTTATAAAGAAAATTAAGTGCACAAAATTCTCACTGTTTCCCAGGGTTCAGCAATGTGAGGGTCATGCCTTCCAAACCTTGAGAGGTGTCTTGCCCCACCCCTCCTTTTTCAAACATCACTGACAATCATGCCAGATCCCATAAGATATATATATATATATATATATATATATATATGTGTGTGTGTGTGTGTGTGTGTGTGTGTGTGTGTGTGTGTGTGTATATATATATATATATATATATATATATATATATATATATATATATATATATATATATATATATATATATATATATATGTTTTCTGAGGTTTTCGCGGGTGCCTGTATGTGGATCCTTGGTTTTTCGGGTTTTTGCCGCGTAGAACTAAAGGTGTGGGCGCAACGTTTCGACGGAGTCCCATCCGTCATCATCAGGCTTTAGCTTCCTTCTTCTGGGAGAAGCATGTGGCTGTTAGTTCCTCTTTTTTAAACTGCCAGAGGGGGTGTGTTCTGTGGAGGTGTGCTCTGATTGGGTAGGGGACCAAGTGTGTTCTGATTGGGTGGGAGTGTGTTTTGAATGGTGGGTGTGTTCTGATTGGGTGGGGGGGTGTTCTGAGTGGATGGGCTGGTCTCAGCCTGATGATGACGGATGGGACTCCGTCGAAACGTTGCGCCCACACCTTTAGTTCTACGCGGGGAAAAACCCGAAAAACCAAGGATCCACATATATATATATATATATATATATATATATATATATATATATATATATATATATATATATATATATATATATATAGATAATATATGTGTGTGTGTGTGTATGTAATGCTTGTTAACTATTTTAGATTACCTTGCTAGGCCCCAAACATGGGACAAATCTTTATTTCCTGTGTCAGCCTAACCTGAAGGCCATCGACAGGCAGTAGTCACACCGGTGACAGCTCATATTTGTGTAAATTTTAAATTGCTAACAAAGAGAGAGCCTGTGGAGAGAGCCTGTGGCCTAGAGGTGAAAACAACTGCCTAATGTGCAATCAGCCCAGGTTCGAATCTCAGAAGGGTATGGCTGACTGATGAAAACTAATAAGTTTGAAATGCATATCAGTCTCCCTTAATTCTTTGCTAGCAAGGTAATCTAAGAGTTAACATATGACACACACACACACACATACACACACACACACATATATATATGTGTATATATATATATATATATATATATATATATATATATATATATATATATATATATATATATGATTAATTTTGAGTTCAGGTCGTTGTGCAAGACACAGAAGGCAGCCAAGAAACCCTGCTAATCCGTGCCTTAAATGTATACTGGAGAAGTTATTTGAAACAAAGACTTCCTCTCCTACATCAAGAGGGGGGGGGAAAGGCTAGGTGGCGACATGATAACAGTATTCCACTATTTGAGGGGGTCAACTTATTTTCCAAAGCACCAGAAGACAAGACAAGAAGCAATGGATGGAAACTAATCAAGGAGAGAGGCAACCTGGAATTAAGGAGAAATTTCCTAACAGTGAGAACAATTAACCAGTGGAACAGCTTTTGAAGTTGTGGGTGCTTCAACACTGGAGGTGTTCAAAAAGAGACTGGACAGCCACCTGTCTGAGATGATATAGTGTCACCTGCTTGAGCAGGGGGTTGGACTAGAAGACCTCCAAGGTCCCTTCCAGCTCTATTCTGATTGATTGAAAATTAGCATATGTGCAATCTGTTGCTCTTTGTGATTGGTCCAACAATTTTCGGACACCAGTTATGCTGCTGAAAATTGGTTAATGCCTTCTGCCGACACCTGCTACAAAATACAAAGTTATTTAGATCAAATCTCAAATTCAAACTTTTTTTTTTAATGTTGTGACCCAAGACCTATATTCATACTAACATCCTGGAGGAGTTCAACTGTTTTGACAGTCAGGCAGAAGTCACTAGGTACAAGTTGCCGCTAAAGCTGACTATTGATTCTTTAAAAAAAATACATTAATTATATCATTGTGCCTGGTTCTGAATCAATAAATGAAAAGGGGAGGGGAGGGATAGCTATGTAGATAGGACTAACTCTGACTAATGCAAAAGAGTATCAGTCAAATGAGCTGACAATGTAAGAATGAAGTTTAGTGACATATTGGTTTGGGAATCCATTTTATGGGGGACTCTACCATCCTAATTATCCTTTAATATTTATATTTGCAGTCCCAGAGAGAAATGTAAAATTCTCTCTGCAAATATAAACATTTCTTCCCTCTATCTCTCTGCATTCATCCTTGGGAAGCAGCTTGTTTCTGAATGAGTTAAAGTCCGCTTTTCCAGCTAACTCTGCTTTGTTTTTCCTCTGTTCTCTGTGTGAAAACAGAAACATTGTACATAAAAAGCCTACAGGGAGAAAAGTGTTTTTTTTTCTCCCAGCAGTGACCAGATGGCACACAGATTTTTGTGCATCATTTGTAAATTATTTCAAAGTATATTTGTCTATTCCAAGGAGATTGCTGGAATCTGCATCTGCATTTTAATGTAATTGTTTCCATGTCACATGAATGAGACCTAGGAGGATTATTAAAAAACAAAACAAAATGATGAGCACCTATAATGTTGCAGGATCACAGCTGTGTGAATTTGAGGGTAGTTCTGCCTACTAATTCCAGCCTTATCCCAATATGGTTGTTGTTTTTTTCTGCAAAGGCAGATTTTTGCGTGAGTTACATTACATATATAGATTTTATGAAGAAAATAATTGAGGAATGAGGACTCAACCTACAAAAAAAATAAAAATAAAAATAAAAAGCCAAAAGGAAAAAGAAGCTCTCGTGTAATGAGCCTAGGTTTTCCACAGAGGGTAAGGATGCCTGAATGTTTTTCTTATTTTAGTACAGACATGTCAAACACAAGGCCTGGGGGCCGGATCCGGCCCGCGAAGTGGTTTCATGCGGCCCGCGAAGCCATCCTGGAAACAGTGAGGGAACGGCCCCCACTGCCTTGGCCCTGGCCCAGAGACCCTCCTTCTGCCAGAGACCCTCAGATCTGTCCCACTCCTGCCCGGGCCCCCATAGGCACCCTTGATGTGAACGATGTAGAGCTGGCCATGCCCACCCAGCAGGCCATATGCACTCTAGCCACACCCACCCAGTAGGCCACGCCCACCCAGGCCACACCCACCTGGCCCCTTGAGGGCAACCGCAATGCTGATGCGGCCCTCAATGAAATTGAGTTTAACACCCCTGTTTTAGTATGTCTTTCTAAGGACTAAGTGTGCACCAAAAACATATTTTACCCGTTATATTCTTTCCACACTGACTGGGCAAGAAACATTTAGCACTTTATTTTGAAAGCTGCCAAAGAGTCTGCTGGAGCGGCAGCTATAATAAATACAGATAGTCCTTGACTTATGACCACAATAGAGCCCTAGATTTCTGTTGCTGAGTGTGACATTTGTTAAGTGAGTTTTGCCCCATTTTACAACTTTTCTTGCCACAGTTCTTGTTAAGTGAATCACTGCAGGTGTTAAGTTAGTAATAAGGTTGTTAAGCGAATCGGGCTTCCCCATTAACTTTACTTGTTGAAGGTCACTAAAGGGAATCACATGACCCCAGGACGCTGCAACTGTCATAAATATGACTCAGTTGCCAAGTGTCTGAATTTTGATCACATGAACGTTGGGATGCTGCAACGGTCAAAACTGCAAAAAACAGCACTTTTTTCAGTGCTGTTGTAACCTTGAACGGTCACTAAATGAACCGTTGTAAGTCGAGGACTACCTGTATAAACAAGAAGCAATTAAGGGATGTTGCACAGGAAAGTGTGGCTGAGACTTCAGTTTTATATACAGTACTTATGACTAAGACCTGGTAATAATAATAATAATAATAATAATAATAATAATAATAATAATAATAATAATAATAATATAATAATAATAATAATAATGGCTTTTTTTCTCATAGAACGCTCAGAACGGAGTTTCAGCACCTTTTTGGGATGGAACCTTGTAGAGTAGGCAAGGCAGGTTGTATGACATGTGAGTTCCGGCACCTTTTTCTTTTACAAAAAAAGCACTAATAATAATAATAATAATAATAATAATAATAATAATAATAATAATAATAATAATAATAATAGTAATAGTAATAGTAATAGTAATAGTAATAATAAAAAGTTGGAAGGGACCTTGGAGGTCATCTAATCCAACCCCCTGCTCAAGTAGTCTAAACTAATCCACTGGGCATTGTGTAAAAAATACGACTTGCCTGTGTCCGAAAAGTCATGGGAACATAGGGTGGAAAAAGTTGTCGAGAATGAGAGGGTGAAGATCTTGTGGGACTTCCGAATACAGACAGATCATCATTTGGAACACATCACGCCAGATATCGCAGTCATAGAGAACCGAAACATACAGTTGATTGATATAGCTGTACCAGGAGATGCCAGAGTCGAAGAAAAAGAACTGAAAAAAATTATGGAATACCGCGACCTGGCCATTGAAACTACGCGATTATGGATGAAATGTGTAACAGTGATACCCATTGTCATTGGAGCACTGGGAAATATGTCCAAAAACTTTGCAAAATACATCAAGAAATTGCAGCTTCCTGCAATAACTCCAGCAAAGCTACAAAAAAACTACGCTACTCGGAACATCTTACATTTTAAGGAGATACCTGGTTGATACCTAGGATGCTGGCAGCAACCTGTGTCAGCCATTAGTGCCAGTCAATTTGAGTGTTCAGTTGACTAAGTTTCATGTTTTATGAATAAAAGTTTTATAATAATAAAGTTGGAAGGGACCTTGGAGGTCATCTAGTCCAACCCCCTGCTCAGGCAGGAAACCCTATACCATTTTGGACAAATGGCTGTCCAATCTGTTCTTAAAAACCTCCAGTGTTGGAGCATTCACCGCTTCTGGTGGCAGGTTGTTTCACTGGTTAATTGTTCTAACTGTAAGGAAGTTTCTCCTTAGTTCTAGGTTGCTTCTCTCCTTGACTAGTTTCCATCCGTTGCTTCTTGTCCTCCCTTTGGGCGCTTTAGAGAATAGCTTGACTCCCTCTTCTCTGCGGCAGCCCCTGAGATATTGGAACGCTGCTATCATGTCCCCCCTCGCCCTTCTCTTCATTAAACTACACATACCCAGTTCCAGCAACCATTCCTTATATGTTTTAGCCTCCAGTTCCATACTCAGTAGATATGAATAAGACTGTATTGCTAGTGTCTAAGTTGTAATATTGGCTTTGTGTTTGGAATGGGCCCCGATGAATCCCAAATTTTAATAGTAATTGGCAAGGTACTAAACTAGGTTGTTATTTGTTGGCTCTGAAGCCCTGAAACGAGTGTGAGCTGCATTTCTAACTTCTATCTCTTAAGGTTCATTTCAACTTTTGTTAATATGCCTCTCCCCAACATCTAACTATAGGCAAAACCTGCCCAGTTTCATGGGTGCAATGGGTCCAGTTAATTTATTTGAATTTGGGAGGCCTGCTTGACACTAGATTTTCAACCAAATGTCTTCAGCTGCGCTATGAGTTAAAATGTTCATATGTAAAATTCTAGGATTCATCTTATGTAATTCCATTGATGCTTTCTGCTGTTCACCTTGAGGGACTAGAGCAGTGGTGGCGAACCTATGGCACCCATGCTACAGGCAGCACTCGGAGCCCTCTCTGTGGGCACACGTGCCGTCGCCCCAGCCCTGCCTCTCCCCACGGCCCCTTCCTCACCAGCACCCCCCTGGAGGAGAGTCGCCCCTGGGCGTGGCCTGCGCGGAGCAGCGCAGCCAAGGACATGGCAGCCAGGCAGCAGGGACAAGATTTCGCCCTCGTGCCCCGTTACGCGCAGATGATGCTGCAGTGCGTGGGTGGAGGGCATGGGCACCATGGCGCTGCATGGCAACCTGGGCCATCTGCAGCGGGCCGCGGAGGTGGTGAGTGGCCCTGCGGGCAGGTGGGGGCACAGCGGGCAGTGGGGCGGGGTGGGGCATGTTTTGGGCACTCAGTCTCTAAAAGGTTCACCATCATTGTACTAGAGCAGGGGTCTTCAAACTTGGTCCTTTTATGACTTGTGGACTTCAACTCCCAGAATTCCTCAGCCAGACACGCTGGCTGAGGAATTCTGGGAGTTGAAGTCCACAAGTCATAAAAGGGCCAAGTTTGAAGACCCCTGTACTAGAGCCTCTCACTTCTCTTTAAAGCAGTGGTTCCCAACCTTTTCTATACCCTGCACCCCTAGAACGCTCCTGATATATTCTCGCACCCCTTACAAAAGTTTGAAATAACCACAACAAATTGTGCACATACACTATATTTTTGAAAACCCAGGTTTTCGCACCCCCTGGAATATCATCTTGCACCCCTCTTTGGGAACCCCTGCTTTAAAAGCTTCTTTAACTACTCTTGATGCTCAGTTCTATCCCTGAACAGATTCCTCTTTGATTGAAGCAGGTCCCCCGCCTTTTACTGGTTTCAAAGGGCCAAGAAGACCTGGCTCTTCTCCCCAAGCCTTTGGCTTTGGTTCCCTAAGCCCCTCTTTGATTGTGGAGGTTATTTTCCTTGTACCCATCTGCTTTGCCTTGTTCACCATCCTTCCTTTTTTGAGGGGTGGCGGTGGTGGTGGTGATTATTTCCTTGTTTTTAATGTTTTAAAAAATTAGTAACCAGCCAGAGTCACTGAAAGTTGGGTAGCATATTAATTCAATAAATCATCATCACCATCATCATCATCATCATCATCATGTTGGAAGGGACCTTGGAGGTCATCTAGTCCAATCCCCTGCCCATCATCATCATCAATCATCATTTTAGATTAATATCAATACAAACGGATAATTAGAAATTCCAAGGATCCTGCAGGGAAATATAAATGTAAAAATGAATGTCATTTTAAGACTGACATATTAATCCATTTTAAATATTACCATATTCATAAAAGATTTAGTATATTTTAAACAGACTGATAAATTGTTAAAAATGTTTTTATGCAAAAGGCAACCCTTAGAATTGTTGTATCCTAATTCCCTGTTTGATCAAAATATGGTTAAGGTTCCAGACTTTAAAAGCTGTTAGACATTTGGAAATGTTTGGAAGGAGATTAATTTCGACCTATTCTATTCTATTCTATTCTATTCTATTCTATTCTATTCTATTCTATTCTATTCTATTCTATTCTATTCTATTCTATTCTATTCTATTATTTTGTAATACTTTAGACCAGCCTATTACAAATCGGGTTATTTAGTCATTTTATATATCCCAAAAGCCACATGGAATGCCTAACATAATTTTAATTGATACTGATTTGATGGCACATAATCAATGAAAATATATTGTGACAAGATATTCAATTAAATTTCATATTTAATCTATGGATATAGCCAGTTTTGATCCCATTCCTATTGTTTTTCTACTCTACCTGTATTAACTGGTAAGGAAATGTATAGAAAATTTCATGGAAAAAAGACAATAGATTCCTTCATTGAAACCGGCAGAAAAGATCAAGGTAGTCATTTAAACAACGATAAAGAACTTAAGAGAAGAAAATCATAGAGTTTTTAGGGGATTTGCTCTACTCTTTCCCTCACAGTGTAGCCTATAATTCACGAGGTCATACTGCTTATGCAGGTAGAAAACATTTGGAAATTCAGTTCTGATAGATATCTTTTGGTTCTATTTTCATATCTTTTTGGCATGTTTGTTTTCTATGCCCTCAAGTCAGCGTTGATTCCTGACAACTGTCTGGACTATTCCCTGCAGTTTTCTGCATGACACCATTTTATAAAGCGTTTCATTTTTCATTTATGATGAAATTGCTTTGCCTACTGGTATTTTGCTTCCTTTCCTTTCCTTTCCTTTCCTTTCCTTTCCTTTCCTCTCCTCTCCTCTCCTCTCCTCTCCTCTCCTTTCCTTTTTTCCTTCCTTCTTTCCTTCCTCTCCTATTCAGTAAGAAATAATACACTTCAGTTGTATATCAGAAAATATACTTCAAATATATCTCAGAATATCAACATTTAATACTGTCACATAAAATGAAGGATTAAATAACATGTACAGGTTGTCATTGACTTACAGCAGTTCATTTAGTGACTGTTCGAAGTCACAGCAGCACTGAAAAAAGTGACTTATGACCATTTTTCACATTTATGACCATTGCAGCATCCCTGTGGTCACATGATTTATATTCGAATGCTTGACAACCGACTCATATTTTTGACGGTTGCAGTGTCCCGGGGTCATGTGATCCCCTTTTGCAACTTTCTGACAAGCAAGGTCCATGGGGAAACCAGATTCACTTAACAACCATCTTACTAACTTAACAACTACAGTGATTCAGTTAACAAACATGACAAGAAAAGTCTTAAAATGGGGCAAAATTTCTCACTTAGCAACATAAATTTTGGACTCAATTGTGGTCGTACGTTGAGGACTACCTGTACATCCAATAGTAATAGCATAGGCCAGGGGTAGGCAACCTTGGCTCTTTTATGACTCATGGACTTCTACTCCCAGAATTCCAGAGCCAGCCATGCTGAGGGGAGAGGTTTCCATGCCGAGCCATGCTGGCTCAGGGAATTCTGGGAGTTGAAGTCCATGAGTCATAAAAGAGCCAAGGTTGCCTACCCCTGGCCTATGCTATTACTATTGGATGTACAGGTAGTCCTCAACGTACGACCACAATTGAGTCCAAAATTTAGGCAAAAGCCTAAAAGTGAAGAAGAGCATGCCATTGATATCAATTAGCTTTATTGTCTGACACAATTATCAAAATTTTTAGAAATATTGGGAAAGTATGAATGAATGATACTGTACGATCTTGGTAGGCCCACTGACCATTGGTTTTAGCCCTTTTTTGAGATAATGGAATGTTTTTTTTTAATTGAAAAGTTTTACAATACATTTTTAATACAACCCCCCCTCCCCCTCCCCTCTCCCCAACCCCCCCAACCCTCCCCTCCCCTCCCCCCTCCCCGACTTCCCAGAGCAAAATACAGGGTATAAAAATACAAACAAACATAATCTAAAATATGCAAACAACAATAAAATATTAAATTCTATCGCACTTTAACTCTTAGTAAAATAACTACAAGCTAGTTATATATCATATATATCCGCTACTTATTCAAATGCTAAGTGAAACTTTTTAGTCCCATATTTATTCTGGATGTAATCAATCCATCTTCTCCACTCCACAATGTATCTCTGTTGCGATTGGTCTTTCAAATACACTGAGATCTTTGCCATTTCCGCCATATTGGAGACTTTTAAAGTCCATTCTCTTATAGTCGGCTGTTCTCCCTTCTTCCAATATTGCGCTACTAAAAGCCTCGCTGCCGTAATTAAATTCAACATCAACTTAGTGTCCACAACGGTGGTATCTGTGATAATACCCAGTAAAAACAGTTGTGGAGAAAACTTTATCCTTTTCTTAAATATTGTTTGCATGTTCCACCAAATTTTAATCCAAAAAGCTTTAACCTTTTTACAAGTCCACCATATATGAGATAATGGAATGTTTAATGAACAAATCCACAGAAGAAAGCCTACATATGTTCCTCTTCAGACCACATGCAATTGCACGGACAATGGGATGGGGAAATATGTGACCTGCTGTCCTTATGTTCAGAACTCAGAGATACCAGGAAAGCTTTAGTTTTAAAAACATTTATCCTAAGACACTTCTTGCTATATTTTTAATACTGCCTAAGAAAACCAGATTGGGCGACACTCTGTGCTTCGGCCGTTGCTATTCACATTCTCATTCACTTTATAGCCAGGAAATTCCAAAGTTAAACTGACTGCTTCATCCAATCTGAAAAGCCAGTTTGCATTTCATTATGTGTCAGATTACATGCAACCTAATGACATAAGTAAAGACCGTATTTTTAAGGCATATGCACAAGGATATCAACATTATTTTTACTTGCCTAACCTTAACCTTTGGAATTTCCGGTTTGGAGTTTTCTTGAAACTATTTTCTTTCTTGAGTGGGATTTCTTTTCTTTGTTTAAAAAAAAGAAAATGGTGATGCAGGGGAGAGAGAAAGGTATAAGATGGCTGAGGGTTGGGAGAGACTTTGAGTGTCCATACTAAAGATGAGATACCAAAATTGTTCAAAGATAGTAATCAGAGCTAAGATGGTGGATACATTT